>NW_015230444.1:0-769 GCF_001447785.1 Gekko japonicus | reverse complement strand
CCCCAAATATCCAGGAATTTCCCAACCAATTTGATTACCCTACATAGAAGTAACATGCAGGGGAGGGGGTATGACAAACTCCCCATCCAAATGGTCAACCTCTGGGAGTACCTCTCAAACCAAAGTTTTTAGAATTCTCTTTTCAGCAATCAGAAGTTTTGAAAGGAGATGCATGTGGGGGTTGGTGGCAACAAGGTTTGGGGATGGGGAGGAAAAAAAGTAAGCACCCATCACCACTTCTCAGTTCCAAAGTTGCTTCTTTTCCAGTTAAACGCAGTCGCTTAGCTTTTGCTGCAGGTATGCGATATACATACTTAGTCCCCCAACGCTGGTTCAGACATGGTTATAACAGCACTTAATTTCTCAGGAGCTGATGCTGGTTCTGTTTCATTCCTTGTACATTCAAAGGAACAAAAAGTATTATAATGCAGTCTTATGAAAAAGATGCCTAGAGTTCATTATGCAGAAGAGGATTACCAGCGCAAGTTTCGATAAGCTTCAGCATAACATCTCTATGAACTGTGGAAGCAGGCAGCTAGTATTTCATACTCAAATTCATTAACAAATACACTGATCTGTCACATTCCATTTTGGAACGGCTTAATACATCAGTGGAGATTTAAACAACAAAAGGTTTGCCAGAGGCCTTTAGGAAAGGCTGCCAGAGATGGAGGGCCCTACTTCCCTAGCCTTCTCAGGGCCTATATGGCTATGGCTTGCCCCAAAGCGATAGTATACACTAGAGATGCCAGCTTCCAGGTGGGGCCTG
>NW_015230443.1:0-769 GCF_001447785.1 Gekko japonicus | reverse complement strand
CCTGGCTCACAGTTTGCTTTGGCTGCTTTACCTCCCATGTCAGTCATTTCTGGACCTGCCTTGTCAGTCCTCTGGGGGAGAAAAGGGAGGCAGTTTTTGTCAGCTTTCTGTGTCTGGCTGTCTGGAGGCAGTTGACACATGGTAGGGGTGACCCAGCAAGCCGTTACTACATTTGAGTGGCAAAATGCCTCCTCCTGGGTCCCAGTTCCCTATGTGGTGCAGCCTATCAAGTGGGGGGGGACCTGCTCTGCCCTCAGAGGAGCCCCAGGGCCTCACAGGAGCCGGGGCCAGGAAAAGCTTGGGGAGCTGCCGTCTGTCAGGTGGACAATGCAGGACCAGGTGGACTGAGGGTTTCACTGGGTGAAGGGCAGCTTTTCTTCTCTTCTCTTGGCACCTGGCCATTCCCATGGGGCTCGGATTCTCCCTGTTGCATATCCACTCTGAAAAGGGAAGTGAAGGCTGTTCCTCTCCCGTGTATAAGGAAGCTGTGCTCTCTGCTCTTGTCCTCCTTATTGTTTTTAACATTTCTGAATAACGGACACCATCAGATGTCCTTCTCCCACACTGTGAGCCACTGAATGGCATGTCCAGAAAGTTAGCACCTTCTCCTGTTGCAGAACCACCTAATAGTTGTTGTTGCTGTTGCTGTTACAGAGGTCAGCAGATGGGTCAAGTCCGGAAGATGGAGAAGGTGAGGAGCGCGTCTGCTGCTATGAGTGCTCTGGGTCAAAGGTTTATGCACATGACATGGGGAATGGTGTAAAAAGGT
>NW_015230442.1:0-769 GCF_001447785.1 Gekko japonicus | reverse complement strand
AAATTTATCCCAGTTGCAATATTTTGAATACCTATAACATCTTTCACTTTCTCTGGAACATTAATCCTCTCAGTATTTGTATTTTTAAAAGCTCTTCTCGTTAGAACGAAAGGAAGATACATCCACCCCTGTATGCATACGTACCACCCCGGTGCTTGTGACCGGCCAGTAGAGCTTTTGTTCTTTGATATCAAGGGTGATAAACTCAACATGGTCAAGGTTGCCAGTAAAGAGGGTTCTGATATCTGAGCCATCCATGTTTGCACTGGCAATCTTTGCTGGGATCCCAGTGTGAGTTCCTTGGTCTGTCCAATACAGTTTTCTGCAATAAAGATTATCTCAGCTATCACAAAAATAACATGAGTAACGCTTATAAGGGATCTCAGTTCACCAAATATGAGTCTACCAATTACATTTGAATCCCACCAAGCCATTTCCTCATAATACCCTTGTAGCAACCCTGTGCAGCAGAGAGAATGAGCCTGTGCCTCCCAGAAGAGGATGTGAACCTGGGCAATCCAAGCATCTATTCTGACATTCTAGCCACTGCCACACTGGCTCTCAAAGCAAGGTGCATTGATGGATTTGACTGTATATCCTTGCAATTGTTACTAAGTCAAATTGACAAGAAAACCAGTCCCCACTTTATGGGAAAACGCAACTAACTGTAGGATTATGAGAGAGTCAGTTGCATTTTGTCTAATCCAAATTCTATAGTGAGGAAACAAATTCCATGAACCTGCCAACTCCTTAAGAAAGGTTTGCAGCA
>NW_015230441.1:0-769 GCF_001447785.1 Gekko japonicus | reverse complement strand
TGTGTGTGTGCTCTTAGAAAACTAGCTCATCAAGGAGAAAGGGTCAAGTCAGCATATGAGGGAGACCTATTTTTCTAGTCCGCATGCAATATGAGAGGGTGGGGAATCACGCAATCTCCAGTGACTATTCAATCAGTCTCAACCCTGAAAGGGAGAGGAGGAAGAATGCATGTTTTGTATAAGGAGGGAATGCCTCTTCCAAGGAGATACCTACTACTCAGGGCTTTGAAAGCCCTTGCACAAAAATAATTCATAATTAAAAAAAAATATATCCACTGCTTGTTTTAGTGAGTGCCCCTTTTTTAACTGAAAGGTTTGCAATTAAATAATAAGGAAGTGCATAAATAAAGAGGAAGGTGCACTAGGTGGAGCTCTCCTGTCCGTCACCATAGGCTGCTGAAGCAGGGCCGCTGGGACTCCTGGACTTTTTGCCCAGGCCCTGAGTGTAAATAAGGTAAGCCAGGACAGGGTTCCGTGAGACCACCATATAATAAACAGCTTCCACTTTGCAGCAACGGCCAGCTAGAAGTTAGGTCAGCAGGCCAGTTTTCTGTGTCTGGAGAGTACTGCAGTTACTGGCGGTAGCACCATGGGAAAAGTGTCGCTCTGCCACTAGACTGTCCGTTCCCGCTGGAGGCCTTTGGGGCCAGCAACCGCCCAACTGCCTTTGCTAACGGTGATGCCCTCATTGAGTTAAAAATGGAAGTCAGCCTCATTCACAGTTCTCGGAACATGTTCCTGTGGTTAACTAAGAACTGACAGAAAAGCA
>NW_015230440.1:0-769 GCF_001447785.1 Gekko japonicus | reverse complement strand
AAGACCCGCTTGCAGGAACCATCAGCCCCCAAACCGAAGATTCGAAATCAAAGAAGTACAAAGAGAGCAGAGTTTATTTAGCGTTCGTTATCATCCCTATGTGGTACTTATGACCCGCTCTCGTTCCCCGTTTCCTTCCTGTCAACATAAATACAATTTTTTTTCCTGTTTATATTTTATTTGGAATAAAACATATAAAACGATGTGCATCGCCGCCTGTAAGGAAACTGTATTTTAACACCAGTAATCAATAAGGCACATCACTGTGCAGCGTTTTCAAATATATATATTTTTTTTTTCTTTAAACGAATAAACACGATTCTTTCGACCTCTTTGAGGTTGTTAAGAGTTCACCCATCACTGGCACGGCTTCCATAACACCATCTAGTCCCTGTTGGAAGAAGAACTTGTAGAAAGGGAGGGCGGTAGGGGGTGTCGGTTCACTTGGGTCACGGGGAAGGATTTTATCCCTGAGGTGTCAGTTAAAAAAAACGCTGTCACTGAACAGAAAGGTTTAAAAAACCACAGTCTTAAATAACAAGATATAAACGACTGAACATCCAAGCACCGAGATGATTAATCAGAGCACGGGAATACCCAGTTCTGAAGTTGCCTTTTTCTTCCTCCCCTTTTCTTTTGCGACTAGGGTAATTCCATGATTTCCTGAAGTTACAGGACGGTCATTCACCGTGCCTCTCAGCTGCGGTTCCTTGGTCACCAACATGGGGTTGGATCCCAAGGAGCATGAGTGGACTTCTGTACATGGGAA
>NW_015230439.1:0-769 GCF_001447785.1 Gekko japonicus | reverse complement strand
GATAAACCAAAGCAGTATGGGGCCAGAAACCACCACCACAATAAAATGCAGAAAAGCCCTTGTAATCACAACACAATGCTGGCTTAACCCTTGAACACAAAACAGTCCAAATATCCATGCCCACAATATAACCGATGCCTATTTTAAAGTAAGCTGAATCTTCAAAATTCTTTTAGATCCTGAGTTCTTGTACCACTCCCATTCATTTTTGCTGAGCTTCTTTATCTCCCTAAGCAGAAGAACTCCCTGGTGGATTATGGAAAGTTGTCTACCTTGACTTGAAAGGCAGCTTTTGAAAATGCCTTGCAGTACAAACTAGTTATTCAAAAGTATCCATAGGGATACAAGGATGGTGGTGGCATCCAAGTGGTTCTTTTTCCATACCAAGCCACCAAGGGTCTGTAGCCCAGCAGCAGAATACATATTTTGCATGTAGCTCTGAGTCCCTATTATTTCCAGTTAAAAGATTCCCAGGCAGCAGGACTCAGAAGGGCTTTTGCCTGAGGGATAAAATTTCACACAAATGCATGCAACAAAATCTTGGCAAAAAGTGGTGTGAAGTGTGAAAAAAGTGTGCCTTTCACAGCCTGCTGCTCCTCTCAAAGCTGCTTTTCCTTTCCGGGAAAAAATCCACTGGAGTTGTGTTGCATGTGTTAGCCTGTATTGTATATTTAGATCCTGATGTATGGGAGATCTGTTGCTGGTCAGTATAGACAACACTGAGCAAGATGGTCAATGATCTGATGAGGGTTGCTTCAGATGATTCTCT
>NW_015230438.1:0-769 GCF_001447785.1 Gekko japonicus | reverse complement strand
GAGAGGAGATTTTAGCTTTCATTGCAAAGCCTGTATTCTCTCACAGATCAGACTGGCAGGCAGACCAATCAAACAGCCATCCGCCAGTGTCATCATAGGCAGCCCCTTTAGTCAGTCTCCAAGCCCCAGTGCAGATGAAGAGAGGGCCGTTTCCCCTTCTGAATAGGAATGTGCACTGAAAACATGACATCCGATTGGCAAACGGATGTGGATTTTTCAAGGAATGATGCAACGGCATACCGCTAGAGTCCTCTTGGTTCGTGTCCTTAGAACTTCCTCACGAAATGTTCATGGAGCTTTCGTTCTAGCAGGTTTAATTCCACATTGCTGTAAAATGTAGCCAGATCGGAGATCAGTGTTTTTATTACTTTCCCCCAGAGTAATCTGCAGACAGTCTTTAGATTACACTGGCTGAAAGCACAATATAATTTCCTCCTCCAAAGCAGCCTGTTCTTTTGCTGGCTAGGATGCCTGGCTGGAACTCCAACCCAACCCTTTACTCTCCTCAACATCTCCCCTTTCAAACAAAGGCTTACAGATAATGCATATCATTAAGAAAACTAGTACTAAAACAAAACCGGCAATGAGAGGACCCTCATCAGTCTGAATCATACTTTGATTTCAAACTGTGAACAGTAACTTCAAACACATGGGGGAAATGTCAAGTGCTTGAAATTGTGTTTTATGCATGAGCATCCTCACGTGGCTTTCTTGTGGATGTCCTGGTCCCCTTCTCTGCCCTTTGCCCTATCCTGCCAGTTAAAAAAAA
>NW_015230437.1:0-769 GCF_001447785.1 Gekko japonicus | reverse complement strand
TTTTTCCCCCTCATCCGGTGATTTAATATGTGGAAAAGGAAGGAGGGTTTTTAACGTGGTATTTTTAAACTTGCTGGCAGTAGATTGTGTCACGGAGTCTCAATTACTGACAAGCACCTAATCCCAGGAGAACAAGGAGAGCTCCCAGGCAAGGTTAGGATATGTAGAGTGTGGGAAATGTAGGAAGTGAGAGGAGGTTCAAAAGCGGAAGTGTCACACTTGGTGCTCTTTTTAATGAGCTGTAACTGTGAGGACTGTCAGAACCGTCAGGGCACCAAAGAGCCCCTTCCTGCTATTGTCAACAGTCAAGATGAAGGGCGGTGGGCTAGGGGGGTGATTCCAGTCACCTCGGAAAGGAAGGAGGAAAAGAAGAAATCCAGAAAGGGTCCTGCTTCACCCACCATCTCCACCCCTCCTAACAAATGTCTCTTTACAAAAACTGTGAGGGCAAGTTTTTAGAGGTAGCTACTGTCATCTCTTTGCTCCTGCTAAGGTTGCAGACAATATGTATATTCATAGGGATGTGAGGATATGTCTGTTTATGTATGCCTTAACTCAGAGGAATTTAAATTTGGTTTAAAAGTAAAACGTTGGACTGTTTTTCACGGATGAATGTATTCAGAGCAGTGCATTCAGAAGAATTTCCAGGGTCTGTTCTACGGTGGCATTATTTGACAATACTCAGCTTTATAGATCATTAAATAAAATAAATTACCAAATGGTGGTGTCTCTGTTCTTAGCCAGTGCCTGACTGCTATGGTCAGGCCCC
>NW_015230436.1:0-810 GCF_001447785.1 Gekko japonicus | reverse complement strand
ATATTAGCAACTGGTCCCTAAGCTCTCTTTGGTTTCCAATTGCTGTTTGATGGAATATCTGTGTGGATGAAGATATCTGTGGATATGAGAAATACCTAAACTATGAACCAAATACAATATGGCATCTCCAGATCCACCCCAGGGATACACCAATATCTGATAGGAGTGAGTTCCTACCAGGGAACTCCTTTAAATAGCGCCACATGGGCCCAATTCTGGTTAGGACCACCATGGCACAGGGGATGAGGGACTCTTGCCTTTTCCCTTGAGCCATTTTTCTGACCCGAAATAACACCAGAAGAGGGAATGTGGGCAAATAACAGGCCTAAACTATCCCCTCTACCTGTCTGAAGAGACAAGCAAAGCCATGGAGAATTCCATCTGCTGGGAACAAACTGGTTCCAATGTGATCCCTTCTTCCTCCAATTTAGGACTGGTTAGCTGAGAGCCAGTTTGGTGTAGTGTTTAAATGCGCGAACTCTAATCTGGGAGAACAGGGTTTGATTCCCCACTCCTCCACTTGCACCTGGCTGGATGGCCTTGGGCAAGCCATAACTCTGGCACAGCTGTTCTTGAAAAAGAGCAGTTTCTGTCAAGAGTTCTCTCAGCCCCACCTACCTCACAGGGTGTCTGTTGTGGGGAGGGGAAGGGAAAGGAGTTTGTAAGCCGCTCCGAGACACCTTTGGGTAGTGAAGGGCGGGGTATAAATCCAATATCTTCTCTTCTTCTCTTCTTAGCTATATGCAGCTCTCCTAAAGCTGTCTGCCATTGCCGGAGCAACCTCTTCAACAACTTACACTACTTCCCCAG
>NW_015230435.1:0-769 GCF_001447785.1 Gekko japonicus | reverse complement strand
CATTTTGGATTTTGTAGTCAGCTGTAGGCTTTCAATCCGTGGATAGTTTTAAGGACTGTTATTTTAATTTGTATGTTTTCATCTGCATGGCTGGTTGGCTCTTGTGAACTGCAATTACGGCACTGATGGTTTTATGCCATTTGTTGCTTTTAATCTTTTCACTTGATTTTGTTGTGTTTTTATGGTATGGTTTGAACTTACTGTATCTTAATTGATCATTGATTTTATTTATTTTTTAAAAAATTCATGTACATTGTTTTCAGACAATACTATTTTGTAGCTGTAGTATATAAATCTCAGAAGGGTTTGATTGTTTTATTGTCGCCGTCCCTTGAGATACCTTGTAATGCAGTCACATAACATGTGGTTTCAGGTTTCTAGGGAAATTGTACTTAACTTAACAATTTTGTTTTTCGGGTGATACCCCCAAAATTGTTTTGCTGTTTGATCTTTCAGTTACGTTTTCCCTCCCATATTGTTGCTTTTAATTTTCCCCTCCGGATTCTCTTACAGACATAGAAAAGAACCCAACCAGAGCAGATAAGTTGAACACCATTTTTATCAGAAGCCACGCTTCTGAAAGGTAGGAAAGTATTACCATTCTTGTTTTAATTTTAGTATATTCATTATCTAAATATTAAGTAAATAGTATGTATTGTTGTGTGCTTTCCCACATGAGATGCACAGACTGTTTTACAGAAAGGAAGGGCTTGGATCCCACAAACAAATTCTTCCTGTGAAAGGGAAGGTGATTTCCCCTGATTCCCCC
>NW_015230434.1:0-769 GCF_001447785.1 Gekko japonicus | reverse complement strand
CCAGGCATGCTGTGTCACTCACTCCAACACAACTATACGCAGTATATCTTTGAGATGTGCCCAGTACTTTCCAAGGTTGTTGATGAGTACCATACTACTTCCCAGGATTCTGAACTTCCTGAGAAATTTGGAAAGAGACCAAGTTAGTAGCAAGTCTCAGTGCTGGGGAAAGAAATAAAATTTCTATGGGCAGATCTGTAACAGAAAATCCAGAACTTCTTTCATTGCATAATGTGAGCAGGTGAGAATGCACCGTGCAAAGGGGATATCCTTCCATGCATATTTTAAAATATTCAGAAATATTTGAAAAATCAGTAATACATAGTCTGTGTTTTTCAACCCACTGATGAGAACTCAATTCACCGGCAATTTCAACTTCCTTTTGAATGCTGCTTCCCCCCCTACTATCTCTCTGAGTCAAGCTTTAGTTTTCTGTCTGGCAATCATGCTGAGTGAGTGACATTTAACAAAAAGTACTTCCAAGCCACAGGTTACAGAACATGCTAAATAAATTATTTCTAAAAATGTCAGTTTGTCATTCATGATCTGTGAAGAAACAGAGCAGCGCTACATCTCGACAGGGGAAAAAAGTGCTGGTGAATCTTAACAAACAGGATTTGAATGCCAAATATCTTCCCCAGCAGCTATACTCATTGATGCATACAGTCCTCAGCCTGATCCCCATATTCATTTGTGCAGCAAGAGCTGCCAAAGCTGTGCGCATACAGCCCTCTTTGATAACAGGGATCATGTTAAGCAGAGGGGACAG
>NW_015230433.1:0-769 GCF_001447785.1 Gekko japonicus | reverse complement strand
ATTTCATGCATTTAGCCACATCGAAAGAAATTAGTTCATTATTCACTTCAGGCTGCATTTTTTGTATCATAAAATGTTCTTAGAGCTTGATTAAATTAAGTCTTTTAAACACTAACAGCATTTCCTGCAGACTTTACAAAACAAACAAACAAGCCATGAGCTCTAACTAATGTAGCCAGAAGAAGTAATTATACTCATTCCCCTCCCCACGCCCCCAATTTCTGCAGCAGTTAGATGAGTTACATTTTCCAGGCACAGTTCAAGTAGGTTTTGAGAGGTGTAAGTCACTCGGGCGCAGCACAGCTGATGATGACAAGGAAAAAAATAATCTTTTTGCAGTTGCAGATAAAGGGGACTAGGACGAAAACTACAGCAGGGAGTTTTAGGAGGCAGGAATAATTTTCCGTGTTTACTCAGCACCAGAAGGGGTTTTGTGTTAGGAAGGGTGGTCCAGCACAAATTAATGATAAACTCAGCAAATATTATGAGTTTTATACCCACAAAGCCCTTGACAGCAATTTGTTTACCGGGAAAGCTACTTTCAGGAGAGATTAAGAGTTGATGGATTAATGCTTCCATTCCTACCTCCGAAAGTGTCCTGATTAGAGATGGGCACGAACTAGCTCACGAACATAAGTTCATGACTAATTTTGGCTGGATCGTGGTTCGCAAACCAAGGTTCGCAAACTGAAGAGCTGCCATGAAATTCCACAAATTTTATGGCAGTTCGAGGCAGTTTGTGAACAGCAGAAAGCAGGGGTTTAAATGG
>NW_015230432.1:0-769 GCF_001447785.1 Gekko japonicus | reverse complement strand
ACTGATGGGAAAGTCAGTTCAACTTAAGGTGACCTACAGCTGAGCCATCATTCACAGCAGAGAAAAAATTACCATTGGATCATGGATGGGTGAAAAAGCACTAATTTGGTAAATAGACATAGAATGTAGGTAGTTACACTATGCACTATCTGATTAGTTCTTGCATGTTTGAAGAAGAGGTGTTTTAAAATTAGCCATTTGGGATGATTGAACAAAGGAGCAGCTAGCATTTGCGCTCACATGAGTAAGTCAGCTTCACAGGCTAAAGTTACACAATTAAGGGAATATTGTTGGCTTTAGAGTTGGCCTACTGTATATATTGGCTGTTGCTACTGCATGCCCTATTATGTTCCGTTTTCTTGACCTATATTCTTGATGAAGTCTATTTAGTCATGTTGACAAGATCTTTGTCACATTGCAAGACAAATTAGCATGTGTGTTGATGTGCAGTTTTAGGAGATCCACAGAAAACTCCATGGGTGAATGTTGCTAATTTTAACACACTAGCTTCCTAGTGATGTTTTCTATCAAGGTTTTTGTTGTTGTTGTTTAAGAACATTCTAAATGTATTTTAAATGCAAACCATTTTGAGGGCTTGGTTTTGGGCCAAAATACAAGTTGAAAACAATAGATTTAATATGGCTAAAGCTTTAAAGGATAACTCTGTATAGAAAGTCTATCAAATATTTCCCTGTACTGATCAGTGCTAGTGTTGTGAATCTTATAAATATGTTGTTAGAGGTTCATTTTTGCTAGTATCTCTTCTTTC
>NW_015230431.1:0-769 GCF_001447785.1 Gekko japonicus | reverse complement strand
AAATTACCAGATGAAGTCACTGAAGGTTTAGCTGTAGTTCCAAGAGGCATTTGTTTAGAATTGTGCTGTGAGTTCTTCTATGCAAAATGCCGCCTCTGTGGCTCTGAGCACTCTCACCAGGGAGCACTCCCAAGGGAACCACACTTACCAGATGCTGTTGCATGCTCTGAAACACTCCAGTAAATAGATGTCTGTTGGTATAATGCATACTGGTAAAGGTGGGTGCCCAGGCTTTGTACCCCCTTCGCATTGTCTCCAAATTTCTCTCAGCTTCTGTGGCCCTCCTTCACGTGCCCACCTAGTTGCCCAGTGTCCAGATTCATCACTCCCCCACCCCAATCCTCCATGCAGATCTCAAAGCCTTCTTGCTGTCAGTTTCCAGATCCTCCCTGTGTGCTTTCCTTCTCTCCTCTTCCTTTTTTTTTTACTTCCCCTAGTGTGCTGCTTCCCCCCCCCCCAGATATCCAAGCAGCAGCTGCCTTCTGATAGCATGACTGTACTCTAGTCCCTCCCAAGCCTTCTTAATTGCAGTGAGGGTGGCAGTAGCAAGTGAAATACAGTGCTTAGTAAGAAAATACTTTCGTGATCACTTATTTAGAAATGCATCTCTGCTCCATCAAACCCCTCCAACCCAGAAATTCAGTCTATAATATTGGTTGTCTGTGTTTATGGAAGCGTGGTGTTTTGTAAATGAAGCATTCTCTTTACCTGTTAAAAGGATTTGAACATGCGAAACTGTTTTATACTGAGTCAGATCATTGGTCTATCA
>NW_015230430.1:0-769 GCF_001447785.1 Gekko japonicus | reverse complement strand
GGGTATACATCCAACTCTTCTTCTTCTACAACTTGTACCTGAAAGTGCAGAAAAGGGGAAGAAGAGTGAGATCGATGCAGGCAGTGCTGTGTGCATAGAGGCAGAACGCTTGGAGGCAGAACATAATGTGCTTTGTTCCTTTGGGACAGGGCCAGCTGCCCGTATTTCTCAGCATGCAGAATGCTCTTTCTTGGTGCTTACTAACCCGCTGAGCTGTCTGTTACTGTTACTCTTTTAAGGCAAGTTTGGCTTCCACTGTTCAGTTCACCCTAATTGGCTTTGATCGCAAAGTCAGGGTGAAAATTCATGATCTTGTCGACTGGCTTCTTGTACTTGAGCCAGTCAAGAAGAAAAATCAGTCTGTTTCATAAAGCTCCAAAGGGAGCCAAGGTTTTTTGCTGCTTTTAAAGTTTCTCCTGAATTTCAGGATTTCCCAAGACAATCAAGACACGGGAGAAGTTGTCAGAATATCTCACTGTAGTGATTTACGTAACGTCAGCACAACATGCAGCTGTGAATTTTGGCCAGGTAAAGACACAGCGCAATTCTGTACCATATGAACTTAAGAGAGCTTCACACTGGATAGATCAGCCCTGTTCAGGGACTTTGAAGGGAATGAGGAGTACAGAAAAGAAAGTATTCCACTCTCACTTAGGAATGGGCCAGTGGAAATAAAGGCATCTCATTCTAGATCAGCTTCCATAGAGCTGAGGATGCAGCCATGGAAACAAGGAGAGAGCTGGGCTGTGGTCACACTGGCGGCTTGGCG
>NW_015230429.1:0-769 GCF_001447785.1 Gekko japonicus | reverse complement strand
AAAAAAGAATGTATCATTTAAGTTATACCACAAAAGATGTGGAAGAGTGAAGGCAAGGATTACATTTATTTGCACACACAAACACTCACCCGAGACAGCAAGGAAACTGCAAGGCAAACTCTTCCCATTAATTCATCCCTGTCTATTTAGTATTGCAGATGTAAAAGGGGGAATCACATATGTGCAGTCAAAAGGGTAGTTCGCACATGGAGAGAGGTTAGCTTCCATGTCAGGGCTGTAGCCTGCCTTCCTGGCTAGGTGAAGCTGCCATATCTCCAGGCTAGACCTCACCAAAATGAATGAAAGAAATCAGTGGTTTCCTCATTATCAACAAAATCTTCCGCAACCTTGTCACCAAGCCCATGTATCTTTGTGTATTTAGCCGACGAACTGCTGCTATCAGAAACATGGGAAAGAAATTGTTACACGTTTAACTGAAAATATTTTTTTGTTTTATTCTTTCAATGCGTAAGGCCTTCTTTAAATCACCTCTTCTCCCTTTGAAGCCACCTTCCAAGCTAACAGTCCTAGTAGCTAAACGAGGGGTTATGTTCCCATGATTTAAGCAGGATAATAGCGATAAGGATCGTGAAAAATCTATCCTGAGCCAGGGGCAGCCTTGGGTGGCCAGAACTGAGTGGAATTTGGAGCACTATCCCATTTGCGGGAAAGAAGCCGACCTACAGGTGTGTTTTTGTAACCTGGAAGTTTCCTGTTCTAAAAACAAGCTCACATTCTTGCACTAGAGGCTCTCATGTCCCAAACCAAA
>NW_015230428.1:0-769 GCF_001447785.1 Gekko japonicus | reverse complement strand
CTCTTCTTCTTCATTGACCCTGCATATCTTCTGAGACCTGATGAGATCAGGCAATATCATGCCGCTTTCCCATCCTGCATATACAATACAAACCAATATTAAAAACCAACAGCAAAAAGCAGTCACCTAATGTAAAGAAAGCCCAACCCCCCATATAGGGACAATTATCACCCCAATCAATCATGTACATATTCCCACAACTGGATCCATTTTGTAAAGTGATAATCTCATGCACTAAACACTTTGGCATCTATGAGATCCGAACCCATAGCTCACACTCAGAATTGTGAAGGTGAGGGACTAGAATGCTAACCTGCCCCTCTTTGTAACACACTGACACAAACCTATACTGTTTGCAGAGTACACCCTGTAATTTTACGCGGAATGATCCTGTAATCCAGACGTTCATGTGCTGTGAGGCTGAGATCAACAAACAAAATGAATAGGTGTTCCCTGTGACCCCTCCGAGGTCTCCTCTCTACCCTGTGTTGTGTTGTTTAAGAATGCACTGTCAAGTTTTGTCAAGGAGGCCTGAAATTAACGCTGCCAGCATCCTTTTGTGTGGGGAAAGATGCCTTCCTTGGCTTCTTGATCAGGTTTTTGGAAATCCTGGCTGTGGGTGTGGGGGGAGGAAAGACAAAAATCAGAAAAAAAACAAGCTTTAGATTCTGCCAGAAGTAGGTACTCAGGTTACAAATTGTAACAGAAACATTAGTTACAGAAACAGGGTCAAACCAGATACCACAGCACAGCACCACTTTATAGCCTG
>NW_015230427.1:0-769 GCF_001447785.1 Gekko japonicus | reverse complement strand
CGCACAGTCATGTTCCTCTCTCTGTGATGCAATAGCAAGATGTTCTGCTGATCTCAGCAGAACAGGACTGGCTAGGAGCCCCTGGCTGAGAGCCAAACATCTGGAGCACAGTTCTTTTCCGACGAAAGTTAAGAATAAAGAGAGAAGTTTTTTTAAAGTGGGTAAAACAGCCAAAAAAAGAGGAAGAGGCACAAGTTTTGTGTGATGGTTACCAGACTGGAAAACACTAGCGGGTTTTTCCCTCTGTATCCAAGCATCCCACTCCTGGTTGAGTGGCCACTTTGCCTTGGGTATAGCAGCCTTTTCTGAAGCCTGTGTGAACTCCCGTCTTACACCACCTCATCAGTGCAGCCAAACAGGGGGAGGATCAATGAAGCTGGGGGGATGAGAGGGGCTAGAGCACTGATCCCCCTCCCCAACTTGAGCAGCCAGTGGGAACCAACCAGTTAGCGCAAAGGGCTGGGTTGTCTTTGAATTATGTCCTGGAGCAACAGTGTTAGACAATCAGTTCTGGGATATTCTCAGCTGAAATGCTCACTAGCTTGTTCTTGAGAACATCCTCAGTGAGACCCTTCTGGTGCTCTCCCAGCATGCACTGAATGGAATGCTAGGGCTAGGTCCAGGAAGTCATTTCCCCCTGCAGCTCCTCAATACAGTGGCTAGAGTGTAAGACTAGACCAGGGAAGACCTGGGTTCAAATCTCCATTCTACCACAAACTATATGGAGATCACTCTCTTTTAGCTTAACCTACCTTGCAGAGTTGTTGTA
>NW_015230426.1:0-769 GCF_001447785.1 Gekko japonicus | reverse complement strand
CAAATGAGTTTGACACCCCTGTATTACAGCATTTGGATGCAAGACATCCAGGTTCGAATTCTCCCTTGAAGGACGATGTGTGGGGTAAGTTACATCTCCCGGCCAATGCTACCCCGAAAAAGGCTTTTTCGTGGGCCGAAATGTGATCGCCTAAGCAGAAAACACAAGACGATCCAGCCAGAACTGCAAACCCCAGAGCAGAAAACTTGTCGACGTGTTTGTACTTAACGCGGCGAAAAAGCATCAAAGCTCCCAAATTGCTGGAAAACAAGCTTTCTCTCTGTTTGTTCGAAAAAACAAAAGCTGAATAAAAATGGCACCGCAGCAGTTTCCTCGCTGTTTTAAATAACGCTAACAAACGCTCGCGGAGCCGCCAGAAAGCTGAATCGGCTGAGCCGACGTTCGGGAGACAAATCACGTTCCTTTGAGCGCCTTGAATGGTTTGATCAAGCATAATCGATTGGATGAAACGAGATCATTAAAATCATTCAGTGCGAAAGAGAAACATCTTCCCCGTCCTAGATAGCGACTTGCTAGGAAGGGTTCTGTTTTTGGGGGGGTGGAGGAAAAGGCTGCCTGATGTACGGCTGTCAGTCTCCCGCCATTTAATTTTTCTTCCATAAACAGACAGGGCTCTGACAAAGTTATTACCGATGGAGGAGAAATTATCCTGATCAGTTATGACCATGGCCTCTCTGTCTACTATATATTTATCCCATCTTTCCTTTAAGGAATTGTGGCAGGGTACAAAGTTTACCATTTTATCCTC
>NW_015230425.1:0-769 GCF_001447785.1 Gekko japonicus | reverse complement strand
AGGTCATTAATTCATAAGGTCGCCATAAGCTAGAGGCGACTTGATGGCACTGATACACGCAGAGAAACATACATCCTTTGCTGGGTAGACAAAAAAGGAAGAAAAGGCATGCATACGGTGTGTGCTCTAAACAGGGTACCAGGCCTTTTTTATTTTTTAGGACTACAAAATTGACCTAGCAGACAAGCCTGCTGGGCTCAGTAGGGGATAATGGTAAGAAGAGACAGATGGAGATTTCTGGTCTCGGGAGTGCTTCTTTCTAATATAAGCAAAGCCAAATGATTCTTTGTTTTTGCACAATCTGCTGGAGATTTTGTATGCACTTTCAGTTGTCATTTACATACATTTTCTATCAAGAAATGCTTTGTGAGCCCCCAGTTTGGCAAATGCGCCAGCGTCTGTTTTTGCTTTCATGTAGTGTGGACAGAGTTTTGATAACTGAATTTTTTTTAAAGGTCTGGACTTCACACACAAGCTGGATTTTTTGTCCACAGTGCCAGGAATAACAAAAGTCCTGCTTCGCATACAGGACCTTATCTGGTGTTCAGATAGTTCAATCAACTCTCCACTGAACTGTGCTGAATTCTACCCTGCAGTCGGTTACTCAGACCTCTCTATGCGAGTGTGCTGGTGAAAGATGGGGGGTGGGGAGGAAATCTGAACTATGAAACCAAACACTGAACGGGTCCAAAGACTGAATCTATCATTTTAGGTTGTATCCAGATGTTAGAAGTTTGCTTTTGGATCAACAATAAATGCTTGTGTGTGT
>NW_015230424.1:0-769 GCF_001447785.1 Gekko japonicus | reverse complement strand
GAACTAATGAATAAATGTGAGTGGTCTCATCAATTTCACCAAGTTGTAAAGTTCCAATCAACCAGCCAGCAGTTCCCATCTGCAGAGTTTATTATAAACAGCATTTTCATTCCTCCTGATTCCCCAGGACAAAAGAACAATGATTGGGAAGGAACTCTCTGGAGATGCTTCCAAAAACAGAAGGTTTAGAACTGTTGCCTTAATTGGCAATCTGTCTGTTTTAAAACACAAAACCGACAATTTCCCTGCATCGTTCTTTGAAAGCAAAGTGACAGCTGCCCTGACATCAGACCACTTTGGAAGTCGAAGAGCCCAGGCGGGCAAAGAATCTGACATCCCCTTGTGGGGAAACGGACAGCTCACAGCTGAAAACCACTGGACGCCTCCACTCCCTGGACCACAGACTGAAAAACAAAACCTTCCATACTGAAGCTCCCCCCCCCCAAAAAAAACCCCTGAGTTATCTCTGGATTCCACCCCCCTTGCCCATGAAACTGTTCTAAGACCAGAGAGAAGGAGAGGGGCACAGGGTGTCGGGGAGTGATCCTGGGTACTTCCTACTTCTCTCTCCCCACGAGCCCAGAAGAAACTCAACCCCTACCTCCAGCAAGGCAAGAACTTCATGGAGGTCTCTCCGAAACTTGCTGCGCTCGGCTCCGGAGAAGCAAAGCCGGCAAGTCCCCCAGCCCTCCCTCCTCTTCCCCATTCGCCCCGGCTGGCTTGGCTCACCTTGGCTAGCCCCAAACCAACCCCACCGGCTGGCCCTCTC
>NW_015230423.1:0-769 GCF_001447785.1 Gekko japonicus | reverse complement strand
GGATGGGTCTTTGCTGGAAGAGAGCTCCTAAATCACCAGCATACCTGCATCCTCTTCTTTTTTTAAAAAAAACATGAGCTGCGGACCCTATTGAAACCTGCAGACCTCAGGTGTACCCCCCTCCTTCTGGTGCTGCTGCTAGCCCCATGCGTGGGGTGCTGCAGAAGGTTGCTTGAGAGCCACCTGGCTGATAGGACAGCCAATGCTGAGCCCAACTGCCCAGAATCATCCTTCCCTCCCCTTCATCTAGGAACAAATGAAGCTCCACCTTAAAGCTGAGAGCAAGACTTCAGTCTCAGTTTGAGGTTCTCCTAAATGGAGTCTCCTCCACAAACATACATAAGGAGTGCATCCCAGTAACACTTAAAATGCTTATATGTCAGCTTTAACCCCCCTATCTAGCAAGCAGTCTAAATGGTTTTTAAATTTCCCGTCTTCATAAAAAATGGGATTTCTGTACAGGTTCCAGTGCTAAGATTGCCGATGCAGCACTACGCTCTGGTTGCAAGCAGCTTAGCTGCTAAATGCTGTCTTCCTGCATGCAGTTTCATAATGAGATAGAGAATAGCACGATGGAAGCAAGCAATATTTTTCTTCTTCATGGTTTCTCTGAGTGTTGCATTTTTGGTGAACCTGAGTTGGTTTGTCTGATTTTGCTCTGATTCACATACTAATATACCCCAGTCCATGCTGTGTAACCACACAATGCACAATGTCTTTTTTGGGCAATCTTTCCCTTTTTTTTATGTTGAATGCATGTTGGATTGGA
>NW_015230422.1:0-769 GCF_001447785.1 Gekko japonicus | reverse complement strand
TCTCCCCCCCCTTGTGGTGAAACTGAATTGGTGATCTCCTTGGTGAGCGGAACCCATCCTAGGCCATCAGGTGGCATTCACAGTGATGGCGGCGGAAGCCACGGCCTGGATCCAGGGTCGGAGCCCCAGGGATTGGTGGGCTTGCTCTGGCCACAGTACGGCTGGGCTAGCCTGGAATGTGAGTCTTCCGATGATGATCATCCCTCACTTCAGAAGTGATCAATGACAAAGGAAGGGGCAGTTTAATGGTCCTAATCTTGCTGCTCAGACATCCTTCTGTGAAGACCTGGAGGTTGACACCACGGGGTGGGAAACAATCTCGGATAGGTCGAGAAGTGGCTGGCCTGTTAATACGGTTATGGATAATAGGCAAGGAGATCGCAGGAGCATCTGATGGGAAATATATTGATAATGCCATTTTTCTTTAACTTTTGAAAATGTATGTAATGAATGTAATTTGGGGCTGGAAATTAATTGGACGTATAAGACTCATTTGACTCATGCTCACGCTTTTTCCGCCCTAATGGCTCTCAGTGCTAATAATATCTGTCTAGCCAGCTAAAGAGGTTTTAAAAGAGTAGGCCATTAGAGTAGCCATCTGACCTTGATTAAAACTGCATTAACCTTTACATTAAAACGCATTTAAAATGCAGACACGCTGAAAATATCAAACACAAATAAAATAAATCTCTGGCCGTTCCACAGCTTTACTAGCTTATTTGTGTGGACGGCAGCAATTTGTTGTTGTGGCATCTATAATTTTTTTTTT
>NW_015230421.1:0-769 GCF_001447785.1 Gekko japonicus | reverse complement strand
GACCTTTTGTCTGTTTTATCCCATAAGGAAAGAACTTTGAACCTTGTTCAGTATGCCAGCTGGTTTGTAAATCTTGAGCACTCAGATGAACTCGCATCAGAATTATCATTCTTAATAAACCTTGTATGCTTTGTCAGCCAATGCCTTGAGTAGGTCTTTTCTCTCCCAGATTGGTCTTGGAGAAAGGGGGTTATACTGGTTTTTAGAAAACTCCCCCAACAGGTGCCCATTCAGAGCATATTTCTTTTGTCCATGCTTACACACCTATTTGGCTTGCTCATAAATTTTGAAGAGAGGCAGGAAAAGCAAAGGGTCCTCTAATGTACCCTTTGCCTTGAAGAATAAAATCACACGCAAAATTAAAGTTGTTGTGCTTGCTCTGCCCGTGCACCCATCTTCAAGGGGGCTACAAAGAAGGCAGAAAACAGTATTGTGCTCGATGATGTTGCAAAAGCCTTTGTGATTTCATGTTTGCCTTGAAAATTGAGATAGTGGGATGAAATGTCGGGTGGGATCTAAAAGTTCCGTTCCATTAGTGGTGGAGCCTTCGTCCAGCGTCAGGAGTGTTCTGCTGGTAGAAAACAAAGTGTTATAGAGGAAGTGTCAACAAAACAGAAAGAAAGTTTTGTATTAAACATAAACATTTGTGAGGTGCTCTAGAGAATTCAAAGCATTTGTCAGTTTTCTTTTAACAGCTGCCTTTTAAGGTTTAATTTCAGGTTCAGTGATAAACATCATTGTTCTCAGAACTGTCCAGACACAAGCCTGC
>NW_015230420.1:0-769 GCF_001447785.1 Gekko japonicus | reverse complement strand
ATATTTTTAAAGATGGGGTTTAGAGAAGATATAATTACTACTCTCCTGTGATGCCACGAGACATCCAGCGATCTGACTACTCTACTGAGAGGCGATCCATTTGGTTTGCCAGAAAACAACTTGGCAAGGCGGCTGAAATCGGCAGTCAGCAAGGACAGTGGGTCAAGCAAAGCAAGCCAAAATAAATTAAATTTACTAATTATGGCAGTGCAGCTGCAAGAATCAAGCCAGCCCAGAAATAAAAACTAAAAAAAAATATATCACATTTTGTAGAAAAGAAAGGAGAGCATTAAATAATTCATTCCTCTGGCTTTGCTCATATACTGCTGCAGCTTTAGCATGGAATATTTATAAGGCTCTGTGCGTCTGGCACCTGCCTTGGCATTTTCTACAAAGATACTGTTGTTTCGTCTGCAAAAAATAAAATGGTCGATGACACCTATCTTTCACCGCAAACAGGCCATATACAAATGACAGGGAACATGGAAGCTACTATTTGGACTACAAGATGCCTCAGCAAAATTGCAACCCTTTCAGAAGCATGGTGGTTTCAGGAACTCAACGAATGCTCTTTTCGTGAGCCACACACCTTCAGATTCCTTTAGTCCTCCAGTGGTTTGGAGATCAAAGTTCGCCCCCAAAGGATTAGGGCTGCCAGGTTGCTGCTGTGGGGGTCAATCTCTCATCCTTCATCCTACAGTCCCATTTCCAGCCAAAATCCCAGAAGTGATATCACTGTGCTATGCTTTGCATTGTTCTAGGAATCCCC
>NW_015230419.1:0-769 GCF_001447785.1 Gekko japonicus | reverse complement strand
GCTAACCAGCACTGAGCTTCCAAGAATGTCATACTTTAATTCAATATTGTATGAAATGTCTTCCTTCCCCCCCCCATCTGTTCTTCCTGCCAATCAGTTTCATGAGGCAACACCTACTGTAACATCATAATATTCTGAAAAGGGATTGGAATTGTTCCCCTTTTGCTCACCGTTCATAATCTTGTACACCTCTCCTATGTACTCATATCCAGATAAGTACTGCTTATTGCAAGTTAACGATTTAATTCTGGGGGAAAGGTAATAAGCACAGATGTTCTGAACACCTGTAATTGCTTGTTTAATTTAGGATGGTAATTTTCTCATATGCAGAGAAGATCATACAAAGCCCTTTTCACTTAAGTGTCATTCTGAGACTCTCTTTTTGGGGTAGAGGAAGTCAAAAGGATATGATGGCAGGAAGGAGAGCAGCCAGGGGGAGATGCCATCTTATGTCTTGGAATAAATTCTGCCACACTGAAGGGATTTGCTATTTAAGGTCTGCATTTCTGCAATCCCAGTGGCTTCCTGAGTAGCATTTGCTTACCAGAAACTCATTGCAACCAACTTAGCATCAACTCTGAACAATAAGGAAGTAGTTTAGTGAGCAATGAATAGAGAAAGGGCTAAAATTTGGTCCGATTCTGGGGAAAGACTGCATATGCTACTGGGTAGTCTGTCTCCTGATTTCTCAGTCAATCACTTGCATTTGAATATGCAAACATTGGAACCCAGATGCCCATGGTTACTGGGTTGTCATTTTAGAATCCTC
>NW_015230418.1:0-769 GCF_001447785.1 Gekko japonicus | reverse complement strand
CCACTTGAGCCACCGCAGCTCCCAGTCTTAAAGAACAGAAATGTTGCTCATGTCTCAGAGGTAATACATGTGAACATGGAAAGAGGTGGCTGTTTGATGCACGAATTTGTCCATGTGCAGATATAGTCTGTTGTTTGCAGTGTGTATTCATAGGCTGTTCTCCTCAAATATTTAGTCTGTGCAGGCTAGCGCTCGTTTATCACATGCTAACATTGCAACAGTGACATATGCTCCTGTGATTGCAGTGATTGATTCTTGTAATACTCCCTTAATACATCCCTGGCAGGCAACCCATCTCCATTGCCTGCCGCTCGCCTATCTAGGTCTGTTTACTAGTTCAAGCATGCCTAAGATCCTGCCAAAACCTCCTCCCTTTCCTCTGCTGGCCTCCTTTAAGGTGGCAACCTGATCGTAATGCTATCCATGTTATTGCTGTTTATGCTTTTTTACTCTATAAGAAAGGAATCTTATTTAGGCTAGTGTTTGGAGAAAGGGTGTTTTTAAGACTGTATCAGTGGTGTTTCATGGGGTGCCTAATGAGCCAGGCAGACCACACACAGACACAGGTGGTTCATTTGTTATTTAAAATATTTGCACCGCCCCCTTTCTCCCCCTTTCAACTCTGCTTCTCCCCGAAGGTCCCTACAAAATTGTAATGGCTTGTTGGGGGGGGGGGGTTTGCAAGTATCACATTGGAAAGTCCTGCTCCACCGACTCCTTCGTACAGCAGAATATAGTTGTTGACACCTGAGCAGTGTTCCCTCTAAGC
>NW_015230417.1:0-769 GCF_001447785.1 Gekko japonicus | reverse complement strand
ACATTTGCTACACAAGCAAATCAGACTGCGAAGCATCACCTGAAGAGAGTCCTTTCCAACACGGCGCTCTACAACTAATTTTGTCCCAATTCAAATGAAAAGTGTGTCATTTTGCAAGGAATATCATCTACAGGGAAAGCAGACCCAACGCACCTGTTTCCCTTTTTGAATTCTGCCTCCAAGTATCGGATACTGTCGCGCGCTCCTGCATTCTCTTTCTTCAGGAAGTCCAAGCCATCAATTACTAATGAGGAAACAAAAGCAAGCTCCTTATCGTTTGCTGTGCCACCCAAGGAGCTAGGGCCCCTTTCTAAATACATACACAGTTACTGTACCCTGGTTCGAATCTTATATTTGCCCTAAATTCACTAGGGGGTCTGAAATCCACCCCTCCAACATGGGGAATAATTAATCTACCTTACAAGGCTGTTGTAAAGTTACAGTAAAGTAACACTCTCAAAAGCACTACATAAATGTAGTCATGATTCTTAAATACCTGTCCGTGGGATGATGACGATAAACCTTCCACTGGCGGCCAGTTGCCTGATGGTGCCGAGGTGCTGGCAGAGCGCCTGGGTGTCGGGGACTAGGTAGGGGGACATGACACACTGCGCTTTGGGCTGCTGGAGACTCCCCTCCAACTGCGACACCTCCAGCTGCAAAAGAGAAGGGAGCCCATGACTTTAGGGAGCGATTCCCCAGCAACTACCTCTCAAAATCCCAAGAGTGACCGCAAATGCAGGAGGCCTCTTGGGAAGGAAGGAACCAG
>NW_015230416.1:0-769 GCF_001447785.1 Gekko japonicus | reverse complement strand
AAAAAAACCTGTTTTATCTCCGAATGCCCTGCTTGGAAATGTGTTTACAACTTAACTAAATCTTGACTTTATATTTGATGAATAAGTATACTGCTGGGGGAGTCGTCGCTAAAATACAGAGAAGGGAATGAGCTGCAAAGGCACTTTATTACCTACTTTGCTGCTCTACGAAAGGAGCTTAGGAAGAAGTTTAATAAAGGGGAACATAAATACATTCTTATAACCCCCGGGCCTCATTGCTTGTACCGCCCTTAGGGTGACATCTACAAAAATTCAGAAGGATTCCCAGAAATATTTTTTTATATTAAAATCTCAGATTTCTGCTTTCGTTTGGCTCACTCCATCTCCACTTGGTAGCAGCTGGTGCTGCTTCAACAAAGTATATGTTGGGCCTTTATTCCCCCCAATTCTTACCCTTACCCCATGGTGAAAGGTGAGGTGTCTTAATTCCATTTGTTTTCTGTATGCATTGAATCATTGCCTCCTATTCTCTCTGGTGGCAGATTCCCAGGGCAGGGTACAGAATTTCATTCAATCACCCCATACCCAAGCTGCAACAGAAGAAGAACTTCTATACCAAAATGCTCCCATTCTGAGCTAACTGACCCTCAGTATGAAAAAAAAGTAATGCCTCTTCATGGCAGAGTTGAAACCAATCAGTGTTTAAGCTGGCTGCTGAAAGTATAAACTTTGGGAGGCTGAGTAGAAAAGGATTGTAGAGATGAACCAAGACTTGCTGAAGGATGGAGCAAAATTTTAAGATGTACAA
>NW_015230415.1:0-769 GCF_001447785.1 Gekko japonicus | reverse complement strand
TGCTGAGCTCCCCCCCCCCCAAAAAAAAATTAATTAATCTTATACAAACTTTTTGTTGTGGTGGTTTTCCCTTCAGATTCTTAAGGCATCTTGCTGAAGAAGGGACAGCTCCTTCCTTCACAGCAATATTATCTTATTGGTGTAGCCTAGTGGCTAAAAGGCAGATGAGGTTCCAATTTTGCCTCTGTTATGTCAAATGCATTATGGGGGAAATATGGTGCTCAACAGAGAATCCTTTGGAAACCGGTCTTGAAGGCCTGGGTTCCAAAACATGGTCATTTACTCCACCTGAAGCCTGACTTAATCTATATAGCTTCCCATTTTCCAATATATGCAGACCCCGTTTCTGGATTATTGTCTGCATGGAGATAGCATAACATTTTTCAAAGTTTCTGTAAAACATAACACAGAATGAAGCAGGCCTTGTGGCAGTGCTGATCCTTCAAGTTTTCCCAGTTAGCATGGGACTTGCACCTTGGGGACCTGTTGAGACTCCCTCTTCTCCCAAACATGTGAAAAGACACTCAAGCTAGTCTTCCGGTCAAAACTGAAAGCTGCTGTGGGCCGGGGTTCTCTGTGGGCACATCCCTGTATCCTTTGACATCTGTATGTAGAAGCCTTATAATACTTCATAGTGTAAATCGATGGAAAGCGAGTTCCATCTTATTATGGGGGTAACAATACTTCCATACTTTCCAGGGATGTTGTAAGTATTGCAACCAGAAAATGTGTGTGAAGCACTTTAAACCATACTAAGTTCCAAGTATTG
>NW_015230414.1:0-769 GCF_001447785.1 Gekko japonicus | reverse complement strand
TTCAGGGCATCAGACCAGTGCTGAATCTTGGGGTACCGGTAGAGCCGTGGCTCGTATCCCGAGGGTTCGCGGAGGTGGAACGCATCGATCTGGCCAGGGTGCTTTTGGCAATGTATCCTTTGTTCCGGCTTCCTCTTGTTGGGCACGTCCTCAAACTCTGGCCCTCTGTCATTCCCAGGGAGCGCTGCAGTTTAAGACCCTAAATGCAATTGCACGTGCCCTTAGAACATACTCGGAGGCACTGGCCGGTGAATGGCTAAAGAGGCGGGGAGGGGTCCTGCTTGCCATGATGTCGTAATTTGCGTCCTACTCTGTGCTTGGCGACAGTTGCCTGCTGTCATGCAGCCGAGGCAGACGGTTGACGACCAACTAACTCTGAGCAAAGCTGGCAAGAGGGGTTGATCCGCAAATATTCTGGTGGTTGTCCTTGATGCTGGATGCGTAGATGTGTCGTGGAGGTCGCATGTTTGCCCCGACCAAGACTTGGAGACGCTGGCACCGCAGGGTGAACATAAACCAGAAGCGCTATGCCATCTGCTCTGCTCTGGCAGCTTCGGCTCTTCCAGCACTGGTGATGTCTAAAGGTAAGTGTATTTTTACACGGGGTGTCAGAACAACTCTAGCGATAGGAGTATTTGGCATGACAGTCATACATCCGGATTCTAAGTGGCAGAGGATGTTTGTCTCAATGGAGAAATGAGGCTTTGTATAGAGGGACATTCCTTGACCTGGGTGGCCTGGCCGACCCCGATCTCATCATACCTGGGTC
>NW_015230413.1:0-769 GCF_001447785.1 Gekko japonicus | reverse complement strand
TCCCTCAATTCTTTTATATCACCACAGCATCCTCGACATATACGCGGCGGTCGGATCTGCAATCTGAAATGAGTATTGGCGCGTCTCTTTGGTATCACTTCTAAATATCTTTGTTTTAGCATCTTAAACATTGACGTCACCTTCTCCGTGTACAAGGAAGGGTCACACCTTCTATAAAACCATGGGATTTTTTTTCATCCAGAGAAAACAGTTGGCTTGTAATGGGATTTTGCTACCTTATTTTAGAACCCTTTCATGCTACGGTTCCTTCAATGGGACAGTTACATTCACACCTCTCACTGCCATCAGAAATGCTAATTAACGCTGGAGTTCTCTAAAAAAAACCCCTCACTAAAAAAAACCCCACCAACTGTGTCAAGGTGAGAAATTCGGGGAATGGGAAAACGGACAGAATGACGCAGAGAGGGGCTTTAAAGATGAGCAAGGCTTATTAGTTTCTCACACTTTGTGCTGATCTGCTAAATTGATTCTAGCTGTGAAGCTGAAGGAGTGGAGGATCTGTCCAAAATCTCTATTAGACAAAGATGCGGGACAGAAGGAAGTGTGAATCAACAGTCTGCTGAACTTAATCTATTTATCATTTCTCTTTGTGAGCTGAGGCACAAAAATCTAGCTTGCCTGAAAGAATATAAAATACTATTTTAGCTCAGTAACATGATGGAGGGTTTTGTTGTTTTTTTAACCCTGCTTACAGACCAAATAGCCACAATCTGGCATAGAGTTTCAGAGGGAAGCCATGTTGGTCTGC
>NW_015230412.1:0-769 GCF_001447785.1 Gekko japonicus | reverse complement strand
AGGTATTTTCCAACCCAGACCTGGCAAACATACTAACAGCTAATACTACCTAATATCCACTCACTACCATGCTGCAAGTAAAATCTGCTACTGTGTGGCGACTTTAAAGGGTCATAAATGATACCACAATTTGCTTTCCCCCCCTGAACTAACATTTCCTTAAATCAACAGTTTTCATTTATGCAACTGCACAGCTTCACAATTGAGCATGAGTCACCAGTACAACCATCAAGAATTTGCAATGTTCAGCTGAAAAAAAAAAGTCCTGATAAGCAGTGTATAACTCAGGGCCAAATTACGCATTACAACATATGTGAGTCCACTACTGGGACTCGTAGCCATAATACAGTTGTGAAGTGGCAACTCCATTTAAAAGCATGGTAGAGGCCTGATTCAGATCAAGACTGCAGCATGGGAGGAGGGTCTCCTGCATCGCCTCCCACCATTTTCCATAACCCAAATGGCTCAGGGGGCGTTATATACCTCGTTGGCAGGGCTCCACTTGCACTGAATGCTTGCACATGCCGCTCCCCAATGAATCAAGTAACAACCCCAGGTGCTGTTTCAGCTCAGGAAAATAGCATAGGCAGAAGGCAGAAGCCACTCTTTGCCTTGTGCCATGGTCCCAATCTGAATTGATCCCTTGTGGAGATTTAAATTGAAGTTCCCACCAGGCACTCAAAAGGTTTACGCTTGCAAGCTCCCACAACAGACTCACGTATGTTGTAACACGTAGTTTGGCCCTTCGATATTGAAACCATATTTAGAT
>NW_015230411.1:0-769 GCF_001447785.1 Gekko japonicus | reverse complement strand
TTAGTTGCCAGGAAGAGCTAAATACCCATTGACCTTTTCCCTCTATTTTTCTTTTATATGTTTAGGGGTACTTCTAGATTTTTCATATGGAAAGATAAATAAGTTTCTGTCATATGGATTGCAGTCTTGTGAAACACATATTAAATAGAAAGACATGAACAAAATGAAACATCAGTCTGATTAGGCAAGAGCAATGACTAGATGCTTATCTACTACACAAGAGAACTAGTGTTCATATTTTAATCAGATTCACTTTGAAGAAATCAAGCACTGAGATTCAATTTACTTTCAGCATGCTTTATTATGGATGAGTGATCTTGTTATGGGGCCCCCTGGGCTGTCAGACAGACCTACTTATGATTAGAAATTCAGTTCCACATAGCAAGCACAATCTCTCTCTTCAATCTAGTTGTTTCCTGTAATTGGAGTGTTCGTATCATTTAAAATTGTGTTTCAAGAGCCACTGCACTCTCTTCTACAATGTGGTGGACAGGAGGATTTCTATGTACATAAAATATCAATATACTCTAATGAACTCTTTTGTGTCAATTATACTTGGGGTGCTTCCATTCCTACTGAACTTAATTGGAATTTTGCCATGATTTTCTAAAGAGAACTAAGCCAACTATCTCAAATGTATCTGATTATACTGCTAAAATCTTTGCTTCTCCTGAAAAATTTCCTATAGAACTAGCAGTTTGACACTACTTTTGACAATACATTAGTTGTGTTTTATACACCTCTTTGGAGTTTTTATTTAGGGTATCAG
>NW_015230410.1:0-769 GCF_001447785.1 Gekko japonicus | reverse complement strand
AAGGGATGGAAGTTGAGATCAGTGGAGTGTCAGTTAAAGGGGAAAGCGGGGAGAGGAAAAACCGTCCTGCCCAAGTTCCCGAGTGTTTGGTGGATCCCGTAATGAGAGGGAGGGTGGGATTTCCAGACTGTTCACCCATCCCTCCGCAGTTCTTCGCCGGCACTTAAACAGACGACGAGAGACTCATGGCAGGGATCAGGGAAGCACATCAGTCTTTGCGCATGTTATCTTTCCAAGCACTCTCGGAAGAGTGAAATCACTCAGCATCCTGTTTATCCGCTTGTTATAATCGAGTAAGACATACTACAAACTTCTGTTTCATTTGTATTGTGTCTGAGACTCCACTTTCCCCGCTGCCTGACACAAACTCATTTGTCTTCCAGGGAACCCGTCTCTCTCCTGACCTCCCAGCGTCTCTCGCCCCCTTTTAATGCACAAACTTTTCGACTTCTGTTTAGCGCATCTAGAGATGGCTCGCCGTATTAGTGAAGATGCTTCAACAGCCACAGAAACCACAGCTGGCCAGAGTCAAGGGCAGTCAAAGCATTCCTTTTGGGATTGAGGGGGTATCAATTGTTTATGGGAAAGCAACCCACGCCTTCCACAAACTGATTGTTTCTGTATTCCTGAGGTTCTACACAATGGCTGTGCCCCTTAACCACAAAAGGTCCAGAGCTTTCAGCTAGTATTACAACTACCTTGTTTTCACTACAAATTCCTTTATATATATATAAAAAATATTTTTTACTCTGTGTGTGTGTGTGTGTGT
>NW_015230409.1:0-769 GCF_001447785.1 Gekko japonicus | reverse complement strand
GATTCGGTATAAGGCAGCTCCATGTGTGTGCATATGGAAATACCCAAGCTGCATACGCACATGGAAAATATGTGCACCGCCCCATGCGCAGACAATGGCAGGCTCATGCATCACAAGTGCTCCCATTATGTGCTGTCGGAGCACCAAAATCTGAAAAGGGCTTCAGTGGCTTTCAGTTTGGCACAGGAAGTTCTCAGCAGTGCCTCCTTGTAGTCTTTCAGCTGTGGCTGGACAACCCCAGCACCTCTCAAGAAATTAAGATGCTTTGAGAACGGAGAAAAAGGAAAAGTCCAGCTGGTGAGGCTAGCTCGGTGGAATAACCCAGACCCATTGTCCAAATAAACACTCTCGTGTTTGTGTTGCTAAATGTGTCCTAATGTTCCGTCCTGTGGTGGAAAGGGATACACAGTTGTGCCTCCCTCCCTGCTCCCAATACACAACGGACACTATCACACATTCACACGCATAATCAACACAGACTTCCCAAGGCATTTGTATTTGCCTCTGGCTCAAACCTCAGCATAGACATGGCGGAGAACGCTTAAAGAGGAAAACAACAACAGATAATTACAGTATTTATTCAGCCTTTTGGAGTTCCCAAAGCACTGCCCATGAAATCCTCAGAAATCTTTACAACAACCTTGTGGAGCTGGGCAGTGGTATTGCCCCCACATTCCAAATGGGGAAGCTGAAAAGGTCAGAGACTTGTCTTAGGGCCGAAGTACAAGTTATAGTGGACATCTGCAGTTCGTTCTCCCAATGTTTTTTT
>NW_015230408.1:0-769 GCF_001447785.1 Gekko japonicus | reverse complement strand
GAGATTGGGATAGCCTGGGCCATTCAGGTCAGGGCACAATTTATATCTACTGCCCCTTTAAATCCAGACCTGGTTACTTCCTCCTTGGGTTTCGAGTCATCCTACTTTAGCTCTGCTTCACCTTCTGGAGCTCAGCCAGCCTGTAGCTGCACTCAGATGGTTGTTTGTTCTTTGGGGATGCTCCCAGCCTGTTCCCATCAACCAGAATGATCCTCTGTTGCTACCATCAAAGGCAGATAAGTTTCTTGCATCTTGCCTCCTAGGAGCTCCTCTTTCCATTGCTGCCTCCTTCCTCCATCTTCCCCTTGGCCCCATGCCTTTATTGGATACCACCTTGGGGGAGGGAAGGCTGCCCTACCCACTCCATCCAGGTCCGGGCCCATCCGAGCCACATTTAGATCATGTGAGGCCAGTGGCAATGTGGGGTCAACGCATGGCCCTTGTGGCCTCCTTCCCTTATAATGACTAAATCAAAAGTGACTTTGCTGTGCTGCTCAGTTTGGCAAAGACTGCATAGAGTGATATTTTTTAATTTAAATCAGATAGCCTTTTGGGGAGCATTGCTGAGTCTTGCGAATAAAAGACAGGCAGCACTTGGAAGAAGGCATAAGGATATGGGTGTCTAAAGGGTGAAATACTGACAGGATTGCCAGCAAAAATCCTCTTTACCCAAAGGTGAAGTATGCTACAGGCAGTCTGAAATGTAGAGTCCTTACATTACCCTCCTAATAATAATCTTTAGGACCTAACAGCGATGCAATGCCCATTT
>NW_015230407.1:0-769 GCF_001447785.1 Gekko japonicus | reverse complement strand
GTCTTCCCAAACAGCCATTTTCAACCAGGATCTGCAGCCAGTCACAGAATATATCCGTGACATGTGCTTATATGACACCCATGTTTGAAATGAAAACAGATGATAGTTGCGCTTCAAGTGTACATTTTTAGATGCATGCCTGAAACATCTTAGGTGTACTCCTGAAATTGCAATATAGGAATTAGTCCAAAACAAAAACTTCAAGCTGCGTGGGAATGCTAATTTTCTGATTATCTGTGTGGGTTCTGTATGGCACACAATAGCCGGAAGGCAAGAAAGAATGAGAAGTGCTGGAAACCTCCACCCCACCCAGTTCCTGTTACCTGCCACTGCTCTGAACGGCAGCAAGAAGTGTTTTTAAAATTGGTGGCATTGCATGCAGTGCTATGTCATTTCCAGTAAAAATTGGAAGTGAGAGAACTTCACAGCCATTGTTGCAGCCCCTCCCCCATATCCACGGCTACAACCTTCCCACCCATTGTCCCCCCATACGCCACAGTCCTGCTCTGAACTGGGCCCCGCATGCCGTGGCATTGAGTTCCAGCACAGAACTCTGATCACATCTGTTGAGAGTCCATGTGTCTACCACATGGACTTTCTGACGGGCAAATCAGTCCTTCATGGTTTAAGAATTTGTTGTGACATAAGCTTCTCTGAGCAGTGGCCCATCTTTGCCTGATGCGCAAATTGGACACAGGCATTGTACATTGCCTTTGGCTCCCAGAATGTTTTACCATGATAAGAACATAAGAGCAGCACTGCTGGATCA
>NW_015230406.1:0-769 GCF_001447785.1 Gekko japonicus | reverse complement strand
CAGAATTACAATTGATCTCCAGATGACAAATGCTGCACCAACTTACCAGCCGCTGCTTGTTGTGGCTCAGGAGGAGAATGAATAAGAGGAAGCATGGTCTGCAGCCTTATGCTGCCCTCAGGCTCCGTCGGCGGGTCTGGCTACATGGGCTGGCCAGCAGCATCAATTGAGGTGGCACAGTGTTGGGTGGAGAGGCCTCATTGACTATTTAAAGTCAGCACTGCGGCTAGCTCACCCTCTATTCTGCCTCATCAGCTTGGGTTTCAGAGTGCGCTCAGAACTTCCCTAGAAACTGAACACATGCTCCAACCCAGCAGGAAGTGGTGATCTCCTTCAGCTTCCAGCTGGAAGTGCTCCTGTTTTTCCCCACTGGAGGAGTTAAAAAGCCACTCTAGCTGATCAGCGGGCCACACACTCAGATGGCTCAGCTGTTTAGCAGCTAGCCATTTAAATTTGAGGGAGCCTGATGCCTTCATATGTGCTCTGGCTGCTGATTATTCTTTCACTAGGCAAGTTTCTCTCACCTTTTGGGGGTTTGAGGCTAGATTTTCAAGCAGAACGCATCAGGTGGCCAAGGCTCTTGGTGTTTGGATTGCCCAGTTGCTGCAGTCTTGCCTCCTGAAGTGCCTGGGAGTCTCTGCATCAGCAGGACCCAATGATACCGGGTGTTAGCTGGGGGGAGAGTGAGGCCCTGGGTACATAGCTCTTTGGCTGTCACTTATCAGATGGCCTGTTTCATGGTAACTCTAAGGGGAATTGCATACTTAAC
>NW_015230405.1:0-769 GCF_001447785.1 Gekko japonicus | reverse complement strand
AGCCCCTTGCTGGCGTCACCATAAGTTGGCTACGCTTGACATCACTTTGCACACACATTATTACAAATCAATCTAAAATGCAAATGCAGTTTGTGCTGTGTATCGTGATTACTTTTCGACTTAAATGGAATCAGGAAAAGAGAGCCTTGGATGTGAAAGCCAAGATATTGTGCTTTTCAAGTGATGTAGTTCAATTAGACAGCTTGTACGCTCAGCACTTTCCCAGGCTCCTGAGAGAAAACTGGGAGTTTGCATTTAAACCTGAACTTTGTTCATACACTAACACACACACTAAAAGAGAAAGAAATGAGACTGGGAGCACATTACTAAAGAAAAACAAAACCGGCTGATGCATGAGAATTAGTCTTGGGAGTCATGAGAATAGAAATAGAAGAGGAATTTTTATTTATATATACTTTGTTATATCCCAAAATGTAAATTAAAGCTATTTAATTGGGGATGTAGGAGTGCAATTCAATTCCATCTGCATATTTTCCCTTGAAAACTGAATTCCTTTATCTCTTGGCATTCAAAACAGCTCTGGCAGAATGCCAGCTTCAAAAAGACAACAGAACATAATGTTTCAATACATGTAACTGGATTCCAAAGTTTCATTTGGAGCTGGAGAAAACAGTATTGCATTAAGTATACATTGAACAGATTTAAAATACAAAGGAGTGGTTGCATTCATAACTTTTTTCACATTGTTTGAAAATATAGGATGGTTCCCAAAATATTCCCAGCACATACAGATGAAAGTAACTTATAT
>NW_015230404.1:0-770 GCF_001447785.1 Gekko japonicus | reverse complement strand
CCAGAGGTCACACAACAACAACAAAGCTTGGAACCTCAGGCGTCTGGGAAGAAAAAGAAGAAACTGAAAGGAAAAGCAGAGAGGGCTGGAGAACTAGAGAAAGAACGTGCGGAGCCCTCTAAAAGAGACCTTGAGATTGAAGACCTCACCAAAGCCGGACACCAGGCCCTGCTTCTTGGCAAAGAGGAGGAGGCCTTACAGAATTTCAACAAGGCTTTTACCCTTTCCTTAGAAACCGGAAGCAGGCAGGCCCAGAAGGTTTGTGCTTTCAATCTGGGTGCGGCCTACGTCGAGTGCGGCAGGCCAGAAAAGGGCTTGGAATTCCTCCTCAAATCCCAGCCCAAGGAAGGTGAAGCTGCAGAGCATCAGGCAGACCTGTTCTTCAATATAGGGGCTGCCCACGAGGGGCTGGAGGATTTCCCCAAGGCTTTGGAGTATTTCCGCAAAGCCCAGGGTCACTACCATTCTGTCCAAGCCGGGAGTGAGGCTGGCACATACATGAAAATGGGCATGTGCTATCTGGGCATGGAAGACCCTTCTCGGGCTGCTCAGTGTTTCCTAGAAGCTGGTCGGGCCTACGCGGACGTCAACAGCCTGGAAGCAGCCGCCACAGCCCTCAACGAAGCCAGCAAATACATGTTGCGGAGCCAACAGCATGGGGCCAGCGAGGTTGTCAAGGTGTTGAATGAGTGTCGCTTGTTATGCGACCAAATCCCAAACAAAGCCCTGCTGGGTACGTGTTAGGTAGGGTTGCCAGGTTCCCCCTGGCC
>NW_015230403.1:0-770 GCF_001447785.1 Gekko japonicus | reverse complement strand
TCCCAACCCAGACCTGGCAACCCTAGCGATGCCAGTTTCTATTGCCTTGGGCCCAATTTTCCCGATAAGATCTTCAAAGTTATTTTTGTGTTAAAGGCATAGTAATGGCTTTTAAAAAATGAATTTGGACCCCCTCCCCAGAAACAAAAATGGGCAGAACTGAAAAGCTCTTGAAAAGGTCCGATTTATTCCTTTCTAGATAACGATAATTCTAAAGATGGATATATACACTTCAAGTGTATTTGTTTGTTTCCCTTACCTCTATTCTGTGTTTTGTGTCTGTGTACATGTAGATGCTTCCTTCCACATATTTGGAGAAAGTCTTTTCTTTGGAAAATCCTTTAGCATGGGTGTTGTTTACAGATAAAATGAGATTATTTTGTTCTTATGGACCCAACGTGATCTCTTCAACTTTACCATAGGGACTGAATGAAGATGACAGTGTTTACAAGAGATTGTTGCAAGCTGGGTCACCTAAATCAGTTGTCCTCTGATGAAGAAATACTTCCTCTAACAGAGAAACACAACCTCCGGCAGGGGGTGTGGTCAGATGAGCATTTTGATCCGTTGTCATTGCTTCACACCAATTGATTTAAATTGCTCCTTCAGACAGCAACATCCGTGTCCCATCCCACAGTCGTCATTCCCCCGTGCTCACCCCTGACTTTCCTGACACTGGATAAAGTCTGATATTTACTGGACCTACTGGGTTCACTATGTGTATCTGGATATCTGATCGCCCCATTGCATGCTCAAGCTGTTTGGGAAGT
>NW_015230402.1:0-770 GCF_001447785.1 Gekko japonicus | reverse complement strand
TACTGCTTAGTGCTACTTCTGATGTCAAAATTTAACTGCTTTGAACTTGTGGGTTCTGTGATTAAATAACTAAGGGCCAAAGAAGTCATTAGGCCTTCCCCTAGTAGTTGGTTGAATACTGATAGTCTTCCTGTTGTAGTGATCCTGATTGAGAGATAACTCTCTCTGCATCCATCTTAGATAGTCCTTCTGTGCCCTTATGCTTCCCTGAGCATCAAAAGGAGATGATGCCTGATTAACCATTTTAAAACTGATCAGATGAGAGGAGACCTTACAAAACAACTTTTTTATTTGCTTTAATTAAAAATGTGTTCTGGCAGCCCAAGCTGAAAGGGCTTTAGAGGGGAAAGAAGAGACAGGGACTGATTTGGTTGCTATAACTACCCCAAATCTTTTCAGGCCTTGCTTTTCCTTAGCACACTCCAGCCGACTCTTGCAGGCCATTAATTTGCAAGTATATCCATCTGTCAAACTTCAATCTGTCCATCCATTCACACTTGAAACAAGATTTTCTGCTGCTTAAGCTATGCGTTGCACTTTCTTTGATAGTTTTTCCTAGAAAGCCTCATTCTGAGAACTGCTGTTTTCAAGTTTGATCAGTGACAGCAGACTTTGACCATGATCCAGAACAGTTTTGTCCTTCTCTCTTCTCCTTACCAAATAAACAGATTTATGTCCTTCAGATCAGAATTTCCCAGACTATTAATAACTTATGCATACTTTTTTCTGAATTAAAATTAGAAACACAAGGCATTCTTCCATCTGAGCCA
>NW_015230401.1:0-770 GCF_001447785.1 Gekko japonicus | reverse complement strand
AACCTTATGTAAAAGTACCTGCCATGCTAGTTCCTAATGACCTGATAGATTCTCACAGAGGTTTTGCAGATAGAAATCCAACAGTAACCTCTTGCCAAAAATGAGACTCTGCTGTGCAGTGTGTTTAGGATGCCAATAGAATTACCGCTGATCCAAATTATTCAAAAGACCGATAATGTCACTTCCGTAATATCAACACGAATCAGCAGCACATTCTGGGTTTCCAGATCTAAGCCAGGCCTGGAAAGCAGGCTTTAAATTACATTTCAAGGATGCTTACACATTAGCTATTTAGTCTATAATAGACCTCACAAAGGGCAGTAGGTTTTGGGACAAACACGAGAAAGCATTTCTTCATACAATGCAAAAAAATAATTTATGAGATTCACTGCCACAAACTCTTAGTTATGGTGACTAGATTAGATGGCGTTACTATTCATGAATGAAAGGTGTACCAATAGCTAGTTGCCATGGTAGCGAGAGGAAACATCGACATTCAGCATTGGTACCCATCTGAAACCAGTTGCTGGGAGGGGGAAGGGTGAGGGAACAGGGCAACAGCATGGAGAAGCCTGTTGCTTTCTTGCCCTGCTTTTAGACTTCCCAGAAGGATCTGGCTGGCCACTGTGAGAAAAAGGATAGTGCACTTACAAAACTTGCCCTCCGGAGATTATCTTTTGCCATGTGTTAGGTTGTCAAAAGATCATAAGGTAAATCATGCTGGGTATATGACGTCAAAGGCGATTGGCAGAATGAGCCTCTGCATTTTA
>NW_015230400.1:0-791 GCF_001447785.1 Gekko japonicus | reverse complement strand
AATTATACAACATAAATTATACAACATAATGAAGTTGATTTAACAGATGCGAGAACCAGACAGGAATAACAAGCCAAGTTTATATGGTCATCATTTGTTTGGATTTAATTCCAGGGGGAAACACAGTGAAGCAAATAAATGCCAGAATTGGAGACCGATGTGTAAATGTATCTTTCTTAAGTGTGGGATGCTAAGAGTAATTAACTGAGACACTGTTGTTACGGTTCTCTCTATACCTATATGTATGGACTGATAACTTCCATTTCAATGTATCTGAGGAAGTGTGTGTGCACACAAAAGTTCATTCCTTGAATAAAACTTTGTTGGTCTTAAAGATGCCACCGGACCAATGCTCCCTCTAAACTGTAGAGACTTGTGAGCAAAAACTCTGCTTCGTCAGCTACTGGCATTAAAGCTGTGAGCAAGCGATTTGGCTACTGCATAAATTAGTTTGCTCTGGAGCCATCCTTCTTGAGCCAAGACAAAAATGTGTGAGCCAGAGGCTAAAAAACTGTGAGCTAGCTCACACTAAGTCAGCTTAGGGGGAACACTGCACTGGTCAAACGTTGTTCCACATATGTCATTAAAATGCCTTGAAAGAAAGAAACTGGAGACACTAGCAACCAGAAAGGACAATCCAGAAAGGTTCACTCCAACAACATACGAAAACAAGACAAAGGGTGTATTTCTGCAGCCTTAACTGGGAGAGAAGTAGGTGAAGAGCAGAAGTTGGTGCTGTTGGTTTCAGAGCTCTACAGGAGAACTGTTGCCAGGGCTATTTTTGGGCAGGA
>NW_015230399.1:0-770 GCF_001447785.1 Gekko japonicus | reverse complement strand
TGCAACATAACCAAACCGAACAGTATCTTTCAGATTGCGTGCAGCTTTAAAGGATGGCATCTCCATTTCTAGCCAGTGAGCCTGAACACAATGTATATTGTGCCCACTGCTCAGCAATTTGCATAATTTTACACTCCTCTTGAAACAGTAAACATGGCTTTAGACTTCAGTAATGCAAGAAGCAACATTAATATGAGCTGCTGATTTGACTTTCTAATTTTCCTGTTGCCTGCACCGACTCATAAAGGTCATACAAGAGCAACAAAATGAAAATTAAACACAATGGAGACTACTAGGGCTGTAAGCAGCACCTGTGGGTCCTCCCAGCTGCCTCTACCAGCTTTCAAAGACCAAGATATGCGGATGGGAAAGGAGAGCAGTTGCTGCTACACATCTGCTCACCCGCCAGAACTTGCTACTTATCTGTCTGGCAAATTATAATTCGCCTTATCCTGTGAAGGGTTGTTGTTTTTTTTAAACACCTTTGCATTTCTATAAATGTCAAGTCAAGCCCAGACTTTCCCTAGTCATGGGAGGTGAGAGCAAGGGGAGAAGGCTGGGAGAAAGAGAAGAGAGATGGAAGGGAGGAATGCTGGGACAGGCAAGCAGACTTCACCAAAAAAAGTTAACAGTACTGCAGAAAACCATAGTTTGCAATGCCTTTGAGTAAGAAATGTCTTTGGGGAATAGATATATGGGCTATATGAAAGCAAAATCCATTCAGTGTTCCATTTAAAATGAATTAAAATGGCAAGCTCTTTCTTTTGCAA
>NW_015230398.1:0-770 GCF_001447785.1 Gekko japonicus | reverse complement strand
ATTTTGCCTTCTGTCAGGAGGGCAGGTGAGTTCCTGGTGATGCTGACAGTATTCTTATTCAGCTCAGGAATTTAACAGGAGACAGACAGAGTACTGAGTACATCACCTCCATGAGGTAATTCATTTTCTGCGACTCAGCCATAGGGAATATACTAAAAAGACAGTCTCTATGGACAGATCTCGGGGATTCTTTTTAACCTCAGGAATGGGGCAGAACAATTGTCTATTAAGTTTTCTTATCAAGAGACTCACAGAATTAGAAATAATATATTGGAAATACTTTATCCAGTTAGCGAAGCTTCAAAAAATGAAGTGAAGGATGAAGAGAGTCACACCAGACACTCTACCATGGTTTAATAAGTGAATGGCCCTGTAAATATTTTGTTTTCTACTCCTTTGGTGTGTTTTAAAAATTTTGTTTTGTAAACATTGATAGCTTTATGACAAAATGTGGAATATAAATCTCTATATAAATATAAGTCTATCTATTAAGAAAGGCAGTGCTTAAATGTTCTAGACAATGTAGGTTGCTAATCAATTATCTCATAAGTAACTCGGTCCCAATAAAGAAAATTTAAAAATCATTATCATCTTCAAAAAAAAAAAGATTTAATAATAAAATCAGAACAAAATCCCTTTGAATTTCAGTTCAGGTCACAAATAAATTGTAAGTATTCTAAGCTGTCCCTGCCCCTTTCCTTCTCCTTAAATTTACCTTCCAGCAGTACAAAAGGGTGAGTTTAGGGTTGCCAACCTCCAGGTGGTGCTGG
>NW_015230397.1:0-770 GCF_001447785.1 Gekko japonicus | reverse complement strand
TTTGTTCTGTAAAATATCATTTATGCTCATATTTCCCCTTTCATCTAGAAAGTCTTGGTACTTATATTTTTTATACTTTGTATATAGAGAAGGTTTCACAAACGCTTCAATCGGCGAAATCCATCTGGGGAATTTTACATAGGTTTTTATCTTAATTTCATCCCAGATTTTGTATAACGCTCCTCTTATCGTGTGTTGTTTAAAATTACTGTCTATTGTGGCCTTATTGTACCACATATATGCGTGCCAGCCCATCCAAATGTCATGGCCCTCCAGTTTTAACATCCTTTAGTCTTCTAATATTACCCAATCTCGCAGCCAAAGCATCGCTGCTGCTCTATAATATAACATCCAATCAGGTAACGCTAGCCCCCCTCTTTCTTTCCTTTCCTGTAGATATTTCAACTTAATCCGTGGCTTTTTATGTTGCCATATAAAGTTTTTAATTATTTTATCCAATTCTTTAAAAAAGTTTTGATTTCTCAAAACCGGTGCTGCTTGAAAAAGAAATAAGATGCGGGGTAAGATATTCATTTTTACTGCTGAGCTTCTGCCCAGCAGAGACAGCTGTAAAGATTTCCATTTCTCTAGGTCTTTTTTTATTTCTCCCAGTAATTTTTGATAATTATCCTCATATAAAGAACAACATCTATTTGTTAAGACTATACCGAGATATTTTACTTTTTTACAGACTTCAAAGCCAGATATTTCCTGAATTTTCTTTATTTCTTCCTTGTCTTGATTTTTCACTAATATTTTTGTCTTATTTC
>NW_015230396.1:0-770 GCF_001447785.1 Gekko japonicus | reverse complement strand
AAAGTCTCAGCTTTTTCTACTGAAAGATTCCTAGAAGCAACATTAAACTCTGAGCAGAGACTTATTCGCATGCGTTCCACCTAGGACATCAAACATGGTCCTCGGAGCCTTCCTCGCTTAACCGCCGACGTCGTTCCAACCTCTACGCTCTGCTCTCTCATGTCTTCGTTCCATTAAAGCAGTCTTCTCCTGACAGCAGTCACTTCCACTAGGACAATTTTAGTAGTTGGAACTCTCTGTGTAGTCCCTGTGCAGCATCCTCAAGTAAGTTAAAAGAACAAATGAGAGTCGTATTAGATGTGACAGGGGCAGCCACGGTTGTTGTTCATTCATCTGTGCCGTTCACTTATAAAGTAGAGGGTTGGTGATGATGATATCTGATACGAACTGAGGTTAGAAAAATGTCCTGAGATGATGAACCGTGGCAAGGTAAAAGGTGGGCTTGAACCTCCCCCCTTGTCCCACTACTCCTCTTCATGTTAAACTTGGATTCCCAACTTCAGTTCTGTACATGAATGGAGAAAACACACTTTGTCATGACTGGTTTGTCTGTGAATTCTTCGGTTTTGGATATCAGTTTAGCAAAAGGAAAGCTACGAGGCAGAATGGCCTGAGAGGAGACTAGTGAAGTGGCCAGGAGCTGAAGAACGGAGGAAAACTGAACTTCGTGTATTGATTTGAAATAATTAGCGGAATCTTTGACCACAGCAGTGTAGATCTTAGTAACAGATAGGCAGATAGCATCTAAAAAGGTAAAGGTAAAAGTTCCC
>NW_015230395.1:0-770 GCF_001447785.1 Gekko japonicus | reverse complement strand
TTCAGTCTTCTCACCTCCTTGAAAAACTGCAATTGCACTGAACATGTGCGTGAGCCCCTCTGCGGTGCAGCAGGTAGCTTCCCGTGGCGCCGTCCCTGCGCTTCCCCTCTTAACAACTAGCCAGTTTTAAATGGTGTCAGAAGTAACAAGCGTCTGTGACATGCTTAAAAGATTGTCTTTTTTTCAAAATGTTCATTTCATTGGCTCCAAAGGCAGGGAGGTACACGCGGCGTGTCATAAAACAGTATAACCAAATGTCACTCAATCACCAAGTCGCATTATGAAAGCAACGCTGGGGCTTTCTTCCAAACTGTCACTTTGAAAGGTCTGTCTGAACAGAGCAGCCAATCTTGTCACATACGCAGTGTTGCCAAGCCGGGAGAAGTGTTGTAATGACACTTTAGACCCGAATGTTTCCCAAACCCATGGCTGGCTTAAAGGAGGAGAAATGAAGGGGAGAGAGAGAGAAGGGTTTCTAAAATGCCTTTCTCAAAACAGATTTTTCGAGAGGCTTGAAAAAGATTCTCTCACAGTTCCTGAAGGTTGCGGCCCCTGTCTTTGCAAACAGGAACCGTCATTTGCTCCAAGTAAAGATGAGGTTTGATTGCGCTGAAAAAGCCGCAGTGTGTAGCCCCACTGGTGCATGTTGTGGAGTGGGCAGGCTATTGAAAGCCTGCTCGGTAACTGTTGCCAAGGGATGGCTGGGAAAACTGTCCTGCCCAACTTTCTTTTGTAACATCCATGGGAATACTTGGTTGCTGGTTGGATCC
>NW_015230394.1:0-770 GCF_001447785.1 Gekko japonicus | reverse complement strand
AGTCTAAGTAGACAGTACTGACACTGATGCACCAATGGATTGATTCAGTAGAAGGCAGCGTCATATGTCTGTGCGTATATATGTACTAAAACAGGACAAAACTCAAAATAATGCAATGCCTAATACAGATATTAAATATGCAACACACAGAACATCTGTACATCATTCATACTAAATGAATACAGGGGAGATCTTTTGAGAGCAAATTTGTTTTGATTCTAGCTTGAGCTTCAAAATGGAAGAAGACAACTTTAAGTACCAATAGTGATGCATTCTAGAATGTGCTATGGACAGTACCAGCTCATTTTACAATTTTCACAAATCATTTGTCATAGCTACCAGTCTGGACACACTTTGAGTAGAAGTCTCCAACCAGCTATGATCAGGGTTTTTTTACTGTTACTTCTCCATCCTCCAGATCACATATAAAAGCTTCTGGTCATTAACCAAATAAGCCAATTTGAGATATAATAATTTTAATGACTACACACTGATACAATGCCAAACCATGGCTTGGCTATTAGGAGGACCAGTCTTGTAGGTCTTCAGGTTCTTGTGTTCATCTCCCTCTCTCCCATGGTTGGGTAATTAAAGGCATCCTAGTTTGCAACAAATTGCAGTTTGTTATTACACTCAAACAAATTGTGGTTTGTATTAAAATCATCAACCATTGATTTGAAACTCTAGCAAACGATGGTTTCCTGTGAACCAGGAATTCTTCAGTTGCCAAACCACATGCAAGGGGACAAGAAGAAGAGATTGGATTTATA
>NW_015230393.1:0-770 GCF_001447785.1 Gekko japonicus | reverse complement strand
CATCTAGTCCAGCATGTTGTTTCACACAGCAGACAACCAGATACCCTGGAGGACCAACAAACAAGATATGAAGTCCGTGACCACCTCCTGATGTTGCCCCCAGCACCGTGGATTGAATAACTTAGAACTTACTTCCAAGCAGACCTACTTAGGATTACTCGCTGTGGTCATTGGCTATGGGTGGACTTCTCATCCATGAATGTGACTCATCCCTTTTTAATAAGAAAATGACCGGTTCCCAGTAATGTTTTTGGCTGAGTGAGGATTTGCAGCTAGGTCTTCCCACGCCTACACTACAATGGCCCTCAATTCCATACTTTCCTCACGTTGTTCATGCATGTTTCTTAGACAAAATGGTGATTCTGATCACCATTAGTAACCATGAATATGGAAACAGAGGTGGTATTTCACCCATACGAATGACTGCATGTCTCTGGACACTATGATTCCATATACCCGACTACATGTGTGTTTACTTCCAAACTGGGCTGATAACCTAGGATGACATAGGATCATGATGTCTGAAGGAACGGATATGTAGACAACTACATTCTGTGAAACTTTCCTCTGCAAGCTCTGCTTTGGACATTATGGTGCTGTGCTGCCTCTGTGTTGTCACTGACCTTAGAAACATAGGCACATTCAAGTTCTTGTATTTAATTATAGCATCTGTAGGCACTCCTTGTTGCATGTAATGCTAGAAGACAGGAGAACCATTCACACCATTCTAAGCCTGCTGAAGGACAGGCAGGATAAAAATGTGATGGATG
>NW_015230392.1:0-770 GCF_001447785.1 Gekko japonicus | reverse complement strand
TTAGGTGGGCTATGTGAAAGAGTGCAGCTGGCCCAAGGTCACCCAGAAAGCTTCAGGGTACAGTATGGGTTTGAACCTGGGTGTCTCATTTCCTAGTCTGACTGTTTAACCAGAATACCACACTGGCTGGCTGAGCCCTGTAATAACCTAATCCTCAGTTCCCCTTCCTTGCTCAAGAGTATATGAAAGGCAGCGGGTGAGAAGATTTGCCCTACTTGCCTCCCTGTCTCTTGCCTTATTCTGATCGTGACCACTGCTCAAGCTCTACCCTTTCTTTTGCTGTCCATGGCTTGAGGTGCTGATAGGAGCTGTGTATGTGTGGACTGCTTTGTGCCCCCTTCTTCCTGGCCAGCTGTCTGTACCCCGGTCAAATGTTTCTGGTCTATGTGTGGCCAAGCTGCCAGGGGCCCTGGGCCAAACCCTTTTGGACTGCCTGAGATCTTTAAAGGGGAAAAAAAGATATTTATTTACAATTTTAAAAGCTCAGTTCACTAAAACACAAGATCATGTTGAACACTATATCAAAACACTACAGGGTATTATAGAGCTAAGAAAACAGATAAAAACATGAGACTTAAGTTGGCCGTTGCTAGTGTTCCCTTCCACGGAATGAGTACAGGCCCACTGGAACTTTGAAAAGAAGAGCTGTCCAAGACAGGCTTTCCTCCACTTCTCCCCCATTCCCTAGTTCTTGGCTTCTGCGCCCCTCAGTGTATCCAGACTTAACCCTCCCTGTCGCAACTGGGAGGGTTTCTCTTTGACCTATCCTG
>NW_015230391.1:0-770 GCF_001447785.1 Gekko japonicus | reverse complement strand
TTTAAAAAAAACAACACTATGGTTTGTATTTATAATCACTGGTTGAATGCCTGGTTTGCTCTCTCTTTTTCTCTTTAAATTATTGGCTGCCGAACAGTGTGCACTGATGATGGGTTTGAGGGATGGGGAACTAGGACTCCCATCAAGTTCCCATTACACATGCATGAAATGCTGCTGATTACAATGTACTTTACCATTTGAATATGTAGAATTAACCTGCCAAACAGGCCACTCACAAATAGCCAAAGTCCTAGACAGGAAATTGGCTCCCTGCTTGTAAACAGTGAGCAGAATGTGACCCCAACCAACATGAGTTTGATCATCCCTATTACAATTGCAACCAATCAAATGCTGCTATGAATACCTTGACTACATTCTAGAACAAGAAACTATGTATGTGTTTACAGGTCACAGGAGAAGGACCTAAATACAAGGAGACTGAGACCACAATCCAGTTTTTATTTGAACGTACAATGTAGGTTGCGCTTGCAGAGCTATTGCTCTATTTCCAGTCTTCAGTATTATATTTCTGCACCTATTGTATGAGACATGATGCTCTGAACTGTAACAAAATGCATTAAAATGCCAGATATTAACTAAAAAATATATTAAAAAGTCATTTTAACTAGTGAAAATGACTTCCAGTAACAGGAAATATGATCAAGATACAATCCCACGGATCTTTCTATAATACAAAAATGTCTGGTAACCACCACCCTTTTCTTCTTCTCAGTCCTTTCTTCTTCTATACAACCCCTTCAACTGTTCAC
>NW_015230390.1:0-770 GCF_001447785.1 Gekko japonicus | reverse complement strand
AGGTGCTGCTGGACTCTTACTCTTTTTCTGCTTAACAAAACGGTGTTTGTCTTCTTGAAACTCTTACAGAATTTCCTCAGGTGTTTCTCCCACACAAAGATCTCCAATCGACATCCTGAAATCTCACTTTTAGAGAAACGCAGGGTCAACCCTGGCTCGAAATCTTACCAGCTTTGCTTGAGGTTTGAGCAATTATCTTTCCCAGCTCTGGATTCCAGTCCAGTAGGATTTACTCTGGAGCAAGCCCATGTAAGGGTGCAAGGGGGTGGTGGTTCAGGACTACACAAACTGGAACCAATTGATGGAGGGGCCCAAACAATGTAGCCCCAATTATCTGGGGCTCGAGGCTAGACCAGAGATCCAACATTCACATCCACCCACCCCCCAGAACTGCTCCACATTGCACTGAACCAGCCCTAGCGTTCTCTCCCATGGACGGTGTCCTTTCCCACTCTTCTGGCCTTCGCCGTTTGTTTTCCCACCACTCCTATCCCTGGTGTATTTATTGGCCTGGAAAGTTTTGTTCCACTCTCGAGGACTTCGGCCCAGCACTGGTGCCGCTTATCAGCGAGCGAGGCTGCGAAAGAAGTCTCTCTCACGGAGTAAAAATGCACAGCCCTCTTAAATCTCCAATGAACCGGCTCTCCCTCCCTCCTGCTGGCTACATCCTGCAGTCTGGCCTCTCCGAGTTTGCCTTTTTTGGTGAGCCACAAAAGTCTCTCCCACCCTCTGCCTCTCCGGCTTTTCTTGAACTGGGGGGGGGGGGGGGG
>NW_015230389.1:0-770 GCF_001447785.1 Gekko japonicus | reverse complement strand
AGAAGTACATGAATCAGAATGTTAAATGTTTCTCTCACAGTCTATTAGCGAAACCCTAATTCTCTCTCCATCTCGACAACCAATAAATATAGACATAAGCAAAATTAATATAACAGATGTTACTGCAATATATTTGTATTAATTAGCAAATACATCTCTCATCTATTTCTTAAAGAGGAAGAAAATGAAGAGGTCAGCAGTCCTGGTTAATTTTTTTAAACACTGTATAGATTTTAACTCTGCTTTTGTATTATCATCTGCAGCAATAAATACCAAATAGGACACTTTAAATGCTCTCCCTTCAGACAAGTTTTAAATCCTGCCTCTATTTGTCTTACTAATTACCGCCTACATTGTGCCATGCAGACAAAGCACAAAGGAATGCTCAGCAGATGCATTCACAGTAATTTGTGATTGCAATATGCAGATATTGGTACCCCAAAGAGCTTTGGGGAAAGGAATGCAAGCAGAAGTCAGAAATGTTGCTTATGGCATTTCTGTGTGATGCATATACTACAGGGTACCCAAGTTGGGTCTAGGGCCATCCCTCTATGTAACAGTCAGAAATGAGTTGTGGAATCTCAGTTCCTGTGTGTAGGGCATACAATTTAGATTGGGACTACATAGTGCATGGAGAAGGAACTTCAACTTTCCCCCCTGAACCATTTTTCCAACCACTGAGGAAATCCACATGTAACCTGGATTTCCTCAGTGGGTCACATAGTGCCAAGTGATCTGCCTTGTTTCCCAGCAAGTAAAGTGGACTATGA
>NW_015230388.1:0-770 GCF_001447785.1 Gekko japonicus | reverse complement strand
AGATTACTATTTTGATATCACTGATACAAGTTCCAATCCAGACTTCTGAATATTCAGCAGTGTATTTGTGGAACTCTTCTTTTTTGCTTCAGAGTTTCTCCAGTGAACTATGTGTTGCCAGCAGCCCTACCTGCACAACAGAAAGAGACATATGGAGCTAGGACTGGTCTTGATCCAAATGGTGACTTGGGCAAAGAGCATCCTTAGTGTCCCCTTCTATTTATTCAACATTGAATGTAGCTTATTACAGGCACTCCCCAGGCCTAATTCCCCCCCAAGCCTAGCACTCAAGGTAGTCACCTGGGTTGCTTGTCATGGAGCTGTTTATGCTATGGAAGGCAATGGGACAGCCCTTCCATGTGAGAGAGCCCAATGGGGGCATCAGGATTCCTGTAAGGTTCACATTTTGTCTTTTATGTTGAGTTCTGCACTTGTTTACATAGTGTTACCAACATTCACAATGGTGAAATAGCACTGATTAACAGAGGCCTTGGTACATAATTTTGGTTTGCACGCAGTGCAGCCGAAGGTAAGTTGGAGTCCCTTGGTGCATTGTTGAATTGGGTCCCAAGTGCACCCTCGCTTTGGTTACTTGAATTTATTAAACTATTGTTGTCTCTAGTACAAATCCCTTATTTCCCTCTAGGTATCAAAATGCTTTATTATTATGTTAGTTCTGGCCAGTCTGTTGCCAGAGTAATAAGGTTTTTGATGTGTTTGCACAAAAAGTAGAATTTAAGGGAACAATTTCCCTCTGTCTGGCAAACATA
>NW_015230387.1:0-770 GCF_001447785.1 Gekko japonicus | reverse complement strand
TAACTACAAATAAATGAGCTGACAAGTAACTTTTTAAAAAGAAAGCTAAAGTTCTCCTTACACATACACATGCAAACTCATATCCTTTTGGTTGTAATTTCAGCAGCCCTACATTCTCAACATCAAACAGAGGTTAAGTAGTATGTTATTTAAACAAGATGGAGGTATTTGATAATGACTGAGTGAGGAAAGTGGAGAGGGAGGAATGTAGGAATGGAATGGAACTTTTATCAGCAGGACATAGGAGAGAACCTTAAAGCAACAGCCCATAAATCTACTTGAATAAAAATATTGGTGTCAGAACATAGTAATTCATTTCTCTACATTTTTATGTTTCCCACTTCAGAAGACAACCATGCCTATGGATATTATTTCACCTTTTTATTGTGCTAGTTGAAAGAGTATCCAAGACCCGTTAGATTTAATTATCCCCATTAAGTTATGTTGTATGTCAGGCACAGTGAGGAGTGCTCTAATGCACTGAAGGTATGAAACTTGTTACTAGGATACAGAGGATTTCTGACCATCAAACCAGCAGCTTCACATTTCCCCCCAATATTTTATTACCCCCATGTGACAAGTTTTCTTGTATTTGTCTCTGGTACTTATAATCTATAGACAATGAAGCATTTTCAAACATCTTTTTTGTATATTTTTCCCCCCTGGCTGTATAAAGACAACTATACTCAGTTGTACATAGGTGTACAAACTTGGAGTCTGGAGATGCTTGGGAATAAGGTAGTTGTCTGGACCAAGGACAATCCCTCTCC
>NW_015230386.1:0-770 GCF_001447785.1 Gekko japonicus | reverse complement strand
TAGGAACTAGGGGCCATTTCAAACAGCCTCAGTATACCAGCTTACTCATACTGCTTCTGCATCATGTGATTCTTTTTCCTAGTTAGAATGTGGCCACTCTACACCATTGTCAACCACTGCAAGAAAGAGAAGTTTGAATCACATTCTCTGCATCAAACGTGATGGTACTATATATTACAGTGCTGGTAGGAATAAAGCACCCCATGGGATAAGTTTCAGATTAGCTGCGCTGTGTGATAAAGATGATTACTGAATAGCATGACTCTAGACTGGACTCATATCTGTTTACTATATGGAGATCATAACAATTTCTTCAAACCCATCTGGGCATTTCCTGGAAAGATGCAGATTCTGAAATTGATCTGAAAAGATATAAAAGATCTCTAGATCCCAGTGCCATTCTGATGACATCCTAATTTTTTATACTTTCCCAGTGATTCCCATACACGCTGGCTTCTCAGATTATGATGGTGCCAAGAAGAAGCTTGCAGGGCATATACAAAGTCCATTTAAAGAACCCAAAGCTAGTGAAGCTGTAACCTTTGCAAATAACATTTTCGAAAATCAAACTTGCCTTGCTCACAATGCCTGTTTGTACTTGAGTTAAGGAAACCACATGCTCACTTTAATGATTCATAATTTAAAATGAACACTATTTAATTGTATTATTTATATTCCACCTCCTCCCATGAGCATCCTTAAGTGGCTTACAACACCATTCTCTGCTCCGTCACTTTATCCTCTCAACAGTAACCCTGTGAGTTAGGTTA
>NW_015230385.1:0-770 GCF_001447785.1 Gekko japonicus | reverse complement strand
GGGAAAGAGGAAGAAAGAAAAAAAGAAAGAATTAGATGTTGTCTGGTAGAAAAACACCCTTTTTACATAAGTCTTGCAGATAACCACTGGTCTCATATTATTATTGATCACCTCTCCAGAATTACCAGCGTACAAAGAGTGGCAACATTTAGCAAGAGCTCTATTAGGCTGAAAATTGGTGACTTGTCCAAAGCCACAGAGTGAGTTCCATGGCTGAAGACCTGGTGGTCAATGAATTCTTTCCAACTGATCAACCTCCTTAAAGGAAACATTTTGAAAAAAATGCATCTTGCCATTACTTGTAGACTGCAAGACTGCAGAGGCTGAGTCTTTAGGACATGAGATGTCCGAAGCAGGGATAAAACATGGGAACAATCCATGACCACTAACACCTTCCATTGGTGGTTTACTGAAGCCAAGAAACTCAGCCCTTGAGCCACTACAACCCCAAGATTTCCTTCCTAGTTATTCACAGCCTGTTCAGATTCTCTCAGTGTAAACTGGTCTGGCTTTGGGGAGGGGCTCTGTCTACATCATTCTACAGTCATATTGAATCTCATTTACCATTCTGTTGCACAGGCCTTTTCAGAGGTCCACAATCTGCAACAGTTTTCAGCACTGTAAACAACCTGGTGTTGTTCACAAACTTGGGTTTCTTCTAGAGCTCTCCTCCCACCACCCCACAGGGCCATTTCTGAAAAACCGAATGGCTCCAAGTATTAGTAGTGATCTTTGGAGATGGTACTTCTTGCTTCTGTCCATTGCAAAAA
>NW_015230384.1:0-770 GCF_001447785.1 Gekko japonicus | reverse complement strand
GGGGAAGAGAGGGGAGGCACAGAGGGAGCGGGCACGGGGGAGGAACCGCATGGTCAACACTGGTTGCCCCAAAGTTGCCCCAGGCTCCCCCACTCTGGGGGGGAGGGGAGGGGGGACCAGCAGGCTGAGGGTAGGGGCATCCCTAATTTGAGAAGAGGCAATGCCCTTAATGCCCCACATCTGGCTACGGCCCTGTTTCGGAGGGAAGATATGGGGGTCTCCCTATGTTTCTTCCTATAGTAAGGAATAACAGTGTGATCTGGTGCTGCAGAATGATTGGAAGGGAAAGGGTGAAGCAGTTGTGCTCAGACTGGCAACTTCTCCTTTTATTTCTTTTTTATATGTAAGGAGAGGAAAAAAATATAGCACTCCGTGACTCAGTTAGTTTGGCTGGAAGAAAAAAAATGGGTGATAGTTTTTCAAGAAGATGAAGATGGTTCAGCATATGTGTATCCCACAACTGTTTCTGATAAACAGGGTTTGCAGGCTTTTCAAGAGACAAACTGCTTGACAAAAGATGACAGTGGAACAGAAGTACATGAATACAGAGAGCAAAGCATCCCACCCCCCGCACCACTCACAGCTCTTAAACTCTTCCATCTACAGTCTGAAATCTGTCTTAGCTTCAGATGGGACAAGCAAATACAGTCAATCAAAGGGAAAACCTTTTCTGTCAGCACCTTGCACTGTTTTCCTTTTACGGTTTTGGTTCAGCTGTGCCCGAGTGGAAGCTGCTCTTTCCGAGAAGACTCTCTGGTGAGCAGAAGGGT
>NW_015230383.1:0-770 GCF_001447785.1 Gekko japonicus | reverse complement strand
GTGTCATTCTCCATTGTCATAATTTGTTTACTATAGACACCGCCTTCAAAATATGCCTCATATACAACATTTTTTTGCAATGCCTGTAATGTATAATTTTGTGTATTACAAATATATTTGTGTATTACAAATATAGAAGTTTCACTGACAGTGATTTATAACGGGTTTTCCACACACAAAGTTGTCAGCTATTTTGCCTTAAACACTGGTGATTGTTCACCCGATTGAGATAAATAGTTCTTAAAATATTGTGGTAGAGGTAGAGAAGGAGGTTTTGAACAGCAAAGGAAATAAAGAACAAAAATAGGTCAAGAAAAAGATGTGTTTTTAGGCCAATACAATTCTTTTCTTGCATACTTTGTTTCCTTCTTCATCTTTCTCTCAATTAGAAGAATGTTAATACGATGATAAGTCTGAGGCTTAAACTCACAACAGTCAGGAAATTCAAAATTAAGACTCCCTTGGTACACCTAATACTGCCCCCACTGTGCATATTACATTTTATGATGGGGGTCTTTCATTATGTGATCGTATAACAAGAGTGACACACTGTGAGTGATATGGAATAGGTGTGAGACTTTCTGTGGAGGTTATAGAAATGTCACTGTGGCTAAATAGTCTTCATTCTGCCTTGTAAAAATGTAATTTTAATTGCTGGTTGTAGAACATTATTAAAATCTGATGTCAGGCAACTGAAGTCTGATAATTTATTGTGTTGCTTGACTAAAAGGTATGTCGTTTTAATTATATCAGATACTAGCCTGATACCC
>NW_015230382.1:0-770 GCF_001447785.1 Gekko japonicus | reverse complement strand
AAAGAAAGAAAGAAAGAAAGAATTCGGTCACTGTGGTGGCTCAGAAGAGTCTTCTTGCCTCCCCAAAACTCAGTTGTGCATTTTCAATGAAGTTGTGGATCTGGGTAAGTTTCCAGATGGCCCAAATGTGTTTTTTGGAAAATATATTGGCACCTCATAGCTAATTACTGAAAAATACGTTGAAATCACTGCTAAAAAAGCCTCATGCCAGCCAGTCGTGCGGCACCAAAGCTAATGAAAATTTGAAGAGACACCAGGATTTTTTTAAAAAAAACATCACTTTTCAGAAAAATAAATTAAACATTACCCAGATGTCAGCAGCTGCTCGGGTACAGCTATAGCTCGAGCTAAGTGATGAAATATAGAAAGTTTAACGCAGATGGAGGCGGTTCGTATTTCCTACGGGCGCCCCGATCTAAAATGCTCTGCCAGGCATTCCACAGCTTCAAGGCCAGTGAGCTTTGCGGAGACCGACTGAAATTTCCACATCCAAGTTCAGATCTTAGGACCCTGAAATTGTGCCAACACAACCCCCTATTCTACGAAGGCCCTTCTCTTCCGGGAATGCCACAGCGCAGGGAAAGTCATGACGTTCCACTGAGGCGTCCACCTTACCTGCCTGCTTTAGTGATGATCATTTCTGTGCCAATATCGTGGAACCTCTTCCAAAGATCCGCACACTGCAGCTCCACCTGGATCTCCTCCATGGACGAGGTAGGAGGCGGCTGCGGCAGGGAGCCACCGGCCGGGAGGTCAGGGTGAGAGCCAAA
>NW_015230381.1:0-770 GCF_001447785.1 Gekko japonicus | reverse complement strand
CATGACAACCGAGGCGACAAGCCGCAGAGCCAGGATGAGCCCCGTCAGACTGCTGGGGGCCCTGCCTCCCTCCTGCTTTTAGGAGGAAACATGAACCAGGATTTTAAAAAGCTCCGTCCGAAAGCAGGAGGAGGAAACTGTCTGTGGGCAAAGGGAGGCACATCTTTTGATGGCGTGGCCTCCCTGGTTCTCTGCTGTGGGCAGCATCCTGCACCCAGTAGAGTCAAGCCAAGTGCTTGCCTGGACTTCAGCCCCCGTGACATTTTAGGGTCATGCAGGCTTGGTGGTCACTGCCTCCTGCCCCTTGTGGGCCCTTTACTCCCCGAAGCTGGGGGTTTCCTGTATCCTGGTTCCATATTCCAGCAGACGGGGGACCCAGTGGATCCCCAGATGAGTCTCTTGGCTCATCCTTTGGAAATCAGTGAGTTTAGCCATGTCGCAGATGTAGACTGGTTTTTCTACTGGTTTAACTGTCACGGCTTGTCCAAGGGATCCTGAACACTGAGGGTTTGAAGGTGCTCTACTAGGAATCCTCCTTCAATCCCCCCTTCTCTCCTGGGTTGAAATGATCTAAGTAGAAGGAAGGATGGAGTAAGCCACTCGATCGCATAGAAATTACATACAGCCATTACTTGGTCCTGAGACCAGTTTGTGGTGTGGTCCTTTCTCCTTTAGAGATAGACGTAAGCAGCACAAACCACCGAGCCACGATCGGTTTTGGGATTTTGGAGGACTGGAACACGGCAGTTCCTAGAGGGAATTTTTTGTTC
>NW_015230380.1:0-770 GCF_001447785.1 Gekko japonicus | reverse complement strand
AGAGTTCACAGCTGTGAAGTAAGATGTCAGGTTCACAGAGAGACCCTAAAGGACTCCAAACCAGACCAGGACGGGCCCATGGAAGCTATGAGGTGGCTACTTCATGGGGTGAAACTCATATTCTCTCAAGATTGTTCAAATCAGCCCCCACGTACAGTGTAAAAGGGCAGTCAGTCTCTCCCCACGCCCCACTGGAAAAATACGGCTAAAGCCACCATGCCAGCCTAATGCGCCGGCTAGTTCAAATGCAATCCTTTTATCCTGCCTAGAGAACCCGCTGTCCTTTCTTCTCCCTTTAAACTATCTGGGATGATATTAATTACAGTGTCACCTGCTAACAGGAAGAGAGCAAACCACTCAGAAGCAGCTTTCCTCTCGGATCTCATGTGAGTCCTGGCTGCAAAAAATGGGAAAGCCCGAAGTAAGAAAAACCTCTTTCATTAACATTGCTTTTGACTGCTGGAGTCCTGCTGCTGTCCCCTGAATTCAGCTGTAATTGCTACTGACTGCAGGGGCACCTGCTTCAGGATGACAGAGAAAGACATAACAGCAAACCAATTCATTAATGAACCCAGCAGGCAAGGTTCCAACACTCTCTGAAGACGCTTTTCATGTCTCTTACATAACAGCAAGATGGGGTGGGGTAGGAAGGGGAGAAAAGAAGAAGACTGGAAGGAACGCAGACCGTCCTGCTTCTCCAATATGACAGCAGCCCCAAGACGAAAATAAACAGCCGTGTACGCTTTCTGTACGTGCATTTGAGACAGGCG
>NW_015230379.1:0-770 GCF_001447785.1 Gekko japonicus | reverse complement strand
TGGAATTTTGCACAATGTCCTGAGTGCAAATTTTTGTGTTTCAGAAAGGGACTCTAAAGCCATTCTTAAACACTAGGTCAGGAAAAGAATGGACCTGAAATGTTCCTTTGGTCTATTTTCTGTTGTTCTTTCTTTGAATCCAAGGGGAGTAGCCATGTTTGGGAATAAATTCTTCGAAGCTCTAGAAGCATATGGACATGTGGGAATCCTGGATCCGAGAGAATTATTGAATTGGTTGTGGTCAGGTATCAGTTATTTGTTCTTCCTTCTTTGGGTCCCCAACAACCCTTCCTTCTTTGGGTCTCCAGGGAAGTCAGGGTGGTTACACGGTGGAGCAAGGCTCTTTGGTGCGCTCCAGAAGCACTAAATAGCATTGTCTAAGCACTTGAGCTGTCATTTCCTTCCCCTAAGCTTTATCTGATATTTACAGATGCTCAACAGGCATCAGGCATTAGAGCTTTTAACTATACATCTTATTCTGATACAGGCCCGTAGCCAGGACTGTTTGGTTTGTGGGGCATATATTTTTCTTGTGCGGCAGCCTTCTATGAGCAATGCCAAAGACCCAGAGGATCTCTGGGCATCACCCCCCAGAGGAGCTCAGGGCAACTGGTGCAGGCCCCCTCCAGCCTCTCCTAGCCACAGGTTGCCCACCAAGGCCTGCAATAGAAAGCTTCGTGGCTCCTCGAAGGCACTGCAGCTACCCCTGGACTGCCTAGCGGCCCTGCTCTCCAGGTCCCTCTGTGCCAAAACCCAGTCCCAGCAGGCCC
>NW_015230378.1:0-770 GCF_001447785.1 Gekko japonicus | reverse complement strand
GATGCAATTAGGATCCTATCTCTGTTGATCTTCTTTAATATCAAGTATATTTGTTCCTAAATAAACCTTTAGCTAACCTTCAATCAGGTTGTGTATCTTTTCTGTGTTAATTACTCTGCCAACACCTTGCTGCAGATATGTTGTTATAATGCTATTACTATCAGAAAATGCTTTTCTTGGCAGTGCTTTTATTTTTTTATTTTTTTCACTGTTCTAAGGTAGGATTTAAAAGACTCAAATAAATGAATACACTATTGAACCAGTGGTGGTACACATTATTTGATGCTTCTAAAAGGGTCCTGAATCTCATAATGGAAATAACACAATGTTATCCTTGCCTGGTCTTCCTGATAATTTTTTACAGCTGCTGATTTATTTCAAACAGCTGGCTGCAGACCAGTTCCACAATATTCTTCATTTTCATAACATCTCATAATTCCTAAGGATGTCCTCATATAACCTTACCCACATATGGTTCCTGTGTGGGAACAGGACCCCACATAATTGTAGTGTAGAGAAGCTGAGCAGTGCCCCTTTAACAGTATCATAAACTATGTTTGTCATAAACTTTTATGTCTTAATAAAGTAAGGGAAATTCATGATCAAAAATTCCTACATGCAGAGCTCCTTGTAAACTGAGAGTTGTACATGTAGATCTGAAGTGGATTTGCATCTGTACTAGACATGAGTGGATTTCCCTGGTTCTGTTCCCTTATTGTTTCAAACAGAAGTTTGCTCTGCACTGCTGGTTTTCATTGGGAGAATTTCCA
>NW_015230377.1:0-770 GCF_001447785.1 Gekko japonicus | reverse complement strand
TTAGCGTGGATCCAACTCTTTTCAAGGATCCTTGTCCTGAAGCATATGCTCTACTCATCTTTTCAGTAAATACAGAAAGGGGAAACCATCCTATGGAGAAAAACTATGCACAAAGGCTTCATTCTTACCTTAAGGCTGGCTCCAGGTCTTGCTTGTGTAGAGCTTCTAGTATGCTGTTAAGTTCAAGAAATGGTTTTTTGAAATCTATGTCTACATTCATGGTGGACTCCTGTGGACAGAAAATCTAAAAGTTGAATGGGAACACATTTCAGTCTTTTTCACAAAGAAGCAGAGAATGCAGTGGGGAAACAGAAATATCCTCAGTGAGCTTCATCCTTGCAGGCAGGATGGAAGCAGTCAGCTGTGTGTCATAATAAAACCAGTCAGTAGGGTCAGGTAACTCAAGTTGCTGTCTCCCTTGCATTTGAAGGCAAGAAACAGGAATGTCTAGCAGAACCCTGTGTCAGTGCCAAGCAGTGGTCAATAGCACAGAAAAAAATGCAAAGCTATGATCATCCGCTCAGCACACTGTAACAAAGACTATTTGCACTTGTATTTCCTTTAATCCCAGTACCTGACACAGCTCCTCAGCCACTCCAAGCATTCCTTGTTGGTAAAGGTGTTCTATAATGGCCAGCACCAGGATCTGCTTCTCTTGGGATTCCCAGACCATTGCAGGAACAATGCCACATAAATCTGCATCAAAATTCTGGAAGGGGGGGGGGAGAAACAGCCATTCTAGAGTGCTATCAGGAAGCCCCACTAACAAT
>NW_015230376.1:0-770 GCF_001447785.1 Gekko japonicus | reverse complement strand
CTTGTGGCATTTTGTGTTGAATTGTAGTAACATTTTGCTGCACATGCTCCATTAAGGTGCACGTCGCTTGTGAGATGGTGGGTTCTTTCTGTGGAGATTCACTTCTTTACCTGCTGGCATGATTGTTAGTGTGTGTGTGCTTGTATGCTTTTGTGCTTGACTGTGGTTGCGAGCGGGAGGGGGAGTATTTCCTTGCGGTTCACTGTTGGCAGTGTGTGCACCGGTTTGGGAGCGACAGTGTATGTTTCTGGAGGAGTGCACTCTGGCACCTGAGGGGGTGCCGTTCTTCCTGCCAGTGTATTGGAGAACTTTTAGAGTTGGGAGGGACTTCGCAGACCCTCAGACCCAACCCCAGCCCTGAGACAGGACATCCCAGACAGCTAAAGCAACTGTAGCAGATGGAAGGAGGCCCTGCAGCACCCTCAGGTAGTTTGTTCTGTTGCCGAACAGACAGGAGTGTGCCCACTCCGGCTGGCTGCCCCAGAAACAGCTGGTTCCATCTCTTCTGACCCAAGTCCCTCTTTTTTCTGGGCTTTGTTTGCATGCAGGAAAGGAGAGCCTGCAAGGGGAGGGGGGATTCACTTCCACCGCCTTCACTTCCACGTCGTGTTGCTTGCTATTTTGGCCCAGGCTGGACCATGGCTCCCTTCTCCCCGTACAGTCAAGCAGCACCAACCCGAATGGCTGTTAGGCCTAGGCATTTTCCTGTACTTCGGACTCGTTGCTTGGAGGCCCTTCCCATCCACTGAAATACCCTTTTCTCTCTCTTT
>NW_015230375.1:0-770 GCF_001447785.1 Gekko japonicus | reverse complement strand
GAGAGATGGATTATAAATGTTTTAGTAAGTAAATGATGCACCAAATAGAAGACATGGCTTTAGCTGAGCCAGTGCTTCCTCTCTGGAGAAGAAAGCGATAGCAAAGCTGCTGACCCCTCCGTAAAGAAGGGGTTGTCCAAGCAAATGTCTAACTATGTGGCTTACTAAAACTGTGTGCTTAGCCGCAGGGACTGAGAGGGATAAGGACAGATTAGGGATGTTGCTCAAGTACCGTTCATGCTGCTCCCTAAAAATGTAGCTTTCATGCTGCTTCCTAAAAATGTAGCTATCTGAGCTGGTGGAAGTGTGTTTGGTCCTAGGGTTCTGAGGGTTTGATCCTAGGAGATTTCAACATCTACTTGGAATTCACCTTGTTGTGACAACCCCAGAACTTCCTAGCTACCGTGACAACGAATGGTAGTGCCTCAAAATATCTGTAACACATAGAAGGTCACACTCTGGTTCTGGTATTCACCACTGAGCAGGTAAATGGTAGTCGATGGATAGGGGGAGTTCCAGTCATTCCCTTGTCATGAACAAACCAGTTCATGATGAGGTTTTAGTCTCACAGGAGCCATAGACTACTACAAAAATGGGGGTACTGGTGGCTGATCAAGACTTGGTTCAGATGTGGAATGTAGAAATTACCCAAACAGTGAACAGTATTAGTCCTAAGCCAACTCTCACACTTTGTAGCACCTCTTTGGGAGAAGAACTCTTCCTAGTGGTACAAGACCTGCTCTGGGCAGGTCCAGAAGATGATCAGTATG
>NW_015230374.1:0-770 GCF_001447785.1 Gekko japonicus | reverse complement strand
ATCGGTGGGGACAGAGCTCCCTGGCAGAGTAGATACTTGGCATTTCCAGTTAAAGGATCTCAATTACTTGGTGCTGAAGAGTCGGCAGCTTTAAAAGATTGGATCCGGGACCATATCTGCTTCTTGCTTCACCAGGGAATTTGCAATACCACTTCTGGCCACCGGCAGCGGCAGAGATCATGGCACCCGTCCCTCCTGTTCCCAAGCTGCCCAGTGTCATAGGAAGTGAGTCCTTCTGCCTGAGTGCCCTGTTTTTAAGCCCCCTGACACCATATGAAGATCTCAATTTCATGATGCAGCAGACCCCTGGAGCAAGGCTGGGCCGCCAGCTCTCAAGAATGCAAGGATCAAGTGTTGATTCTAGATCAATGTTTAATGAAGATGACTTGGAATAGGCTAATAGAGTTGACAGGAAGATATTTCCGAGTCTATCAAAAAGCAGGGTTTGTCCTTTGGGACAGCAGTGATAGACATGTGGGCTATGGCAGATGTCAGCTTGAATGAAGCGAAAACTGAAGATGCCGCATCAGTGAGACAAACATGAGCATCTCACTGTCTGCAAAGGTAGTCTCCCTCTTTCTTGTGCAGTATCAGTGGGCTTAACACTATCCATTTAGAGATGTATCTCCAACATTTGTTGGCCCTCCAGGAAACATCTAACAACTCAGATGATGTTATAAATAAAACATCTGAACAGTCCAGGGCGACTTAAGCAGAGCGGCGCAGAAACAAATATGGAATTTCCATCTTGATTCCAGAAATCCTGTTTG
>NW_015230373.1:0-770 GCF_001447785.1 Gekko japonicus | reverse complement strand
CTTCTTCTTCTTCTTCTTCTTCACTGTGTAGCAACTGCCAAGCATGGCTGAGGCTCATTGGCATTCTTGAAACCCCCCCAAAAAACTCAAGCAAGTTTGCGTGGCACTTCCATAATAAAGAGCCTTTCTGCTCTGTGAGTCCACGGTGGAGGAGCCCAACGCCTGGCGTGTCTGCCACTCAGCCTTCAAGAGCCCGCTAAGGGAAATATTCAAAGGGCACCTGCCCTTTGCTCCGCTGTCCCGTTTGACAGGGGGAGATAAGGAGGGCCGAGAAGAGCGAATGACAATGAAGCTGAACCGGGACCAGGAACTGCCCTGTGAAGCAGGGACAACGTGGAGTTTCAAAAGGAGCTCCCCCCGCCCCCGGTTACACAACGTAGCCATGTACAGCGGGGTTGCCCTCTCTTTGAGGTGGCGCCAGGAACCAGGAGAGACATTTCAAAGCAGCACTTTCATTCACGGGCCTGGTTTTCTCCATCCAGAAGAAGCCGATTCAAGGGAAATGGCCCCACTCGGCTGTGTGATCTCTGCTTTGGCCCAATGGGAACGGCTGGACGTCAAAACGCTGGCTCAGGATTAGCCGGAGAGGACTTGAGAAAGGGAAAACCCACACAGCACGGCTCTTCATTCGGAAGGGAATGTCTTGCCAAGAGCTCTTAGGGTATAGCCAAGCCGAGGCCTGGAAAAATACCCTGACCGATGGAGTTCAGGATCACCTGACCTGGTCAGACCTCAGAATCTAAGCGGGGTCAGCTGGAGTTCATACTTGG
>NW_015230372.1:0-770 GCF_001447785.1 Gekko japonicus | reverse complement strand
GCCTCCTGGCTCTGGTATTCAGAGGCTGTTCTGGCTATTAAAAAGTTCATCCCAGAAAGTTCATGTAGTTCATCCCAGATCAGCCTGCCCTGGTACTAAATTCCTCAACTGCTGGAATTCCCTTGCTTTACAAACACTGTGGGGGTACAGTCCTGCTCTGGACCACTTCATGGGGGAAGGGGCTCCTATTTCCCATGTCTTGAAAATAGTATGGGGGAGGAGATAGGAGCTCCTCCCCCACACTACAGTCCTGTGTAGGATCAGGCCCCCCCACAGTGTTTGTAAAGTGAGGGAATTCACCAGTAAATGGTGGTGGCGTCCCTTATAATCTAGGTTGGCTTTCAGAAGAGCTAATAAGAGACAGGACCTTTTTCATAGCTGGCACCACACCTTGGGAACACTTGCCCTAGGAGACCCACCTCACACTTCTACTGATAGCATTTGGATGCCAGGTAAAGTCGTTGCTCCTTTCTGGGAGTTGCTTGTTTTATTTTGTGACTGAAGTTCCCCCCCCCCCTTCTTTTTAGAAGAGTTTTGGCCATTCAGTGTGATGTTTGCTTTTCCTTGCTGTTCTTATGCTCTTTGGGTTTTTTTTAATAAGCTATACTGCTGTCATGTTCTTTCTTCCTCCTTGGCGTGTATGTGTTCATTATATTATCCATTTTTATTTGCGAGCTGTTTCTGACCATTATATGATTGGAATGCAAGTGTCACTGTACAAGTCCACCATGATACTCAAATCCAAACAGCCAAAGAACTAGGTGTAATTT
>NW_015230371.1:0-770 GCF_001447785.1 Gekko japonicus | reverse complement strand
CAAGAAGTTGAATAAAATCACAATAAATAAATAAAGAGATGTAAACATTAAATAAAATGCTAGTACAAATTGTGTAGCAATGGAGGGCATTGGGAGCATCTGACATAGGCATGCAGATTAAAAGATGTCATTCAAATGCTAATATTATAAAGCATGCATGTTGCACATTTTTTTTTAAAAAATGGGTTAGATCCCAACTAATGTTATCATAGATGCAGCCTTGCCCCCCTTCAGTTCTGGGGGAGGAGAGGTGGGAGAATTGTGCTCTGTGGGTGGACGTCCTTGCACTTTTTGGAGCGAAGACTATATCTTCAAATGTACTTAAGTGCAGTCCATCACTTTATGAATGATTTTACTGTTAACAAATACCGTAAGCATTTTTTTGAAGTTCTCCAGTAATTATAAGGAATAATGCAGGCAGTGGAGTAACTCTATCCATTTATTATTGCTCATAAAACTTCTAGGACCAGAACTGTGTATACTAATTTGAATTTCCATGTGAAACGTGAAAGTTCCTGTTCTCCATTTTTTTTAAAGCTATCCATCACAATAATACAAAATTTAAAAAAGGAAAAGCAAGCCATGCACAATCCTAGTCTTTTGTACGAAACATAATCAAATGACAAAATGATTATTTTGTATGTGGACTTTTATCGTAAGGGCTTTGGTGACTTTTTAAATAATGCATGGCTGCTATTGTATAGCAATGTATGTGCAATTTAATTAGATTCATAGAAGGCCAGTCAATGGACAACATTAAAATAAATGTA
>NW_015230370.1:0-770 GCF_001447785.1 Gekko japonicus | reverse complement strand
CCCCCCCCCTCCAACCCAGAGATTCTATATTGCATTTACTGATCTGGTTCTCCTTAACAAATGTGATTTGCAAATGATGATCCTTTCTTTGTTGAGGTTACTGCATTTTTTAGAAAAAGAAACTTTCCTGTGTTGTTTTAACGAAATACGTATTGACATAAATATACCTTTTTTACTTGGGCTTGGTGTCACTCCAGATCTAAAAATCTACCTTTGAAGTGGAAGGTGATGCATATTAGGTGGCATTGCTTTAAAAATCTATACTCAAATTTCACTCTGTTTTTTTTCTTCTTCTTTTTGTGTTCTTTCATTTATATGCAGAAAGAAAAGAAGAGTGGACTCTTGAAACTTCTGGCCGGAGCGTCAACGAAAAAGAAACCCCGTTCTCCTCCGTCAATGTCCCCGACACATGACCCCCTGTCCGTGGTGGAGGGGATGCTGCAGGGCGCCATAGGACCCGAACTGTCTTCTCTCTCTAGCCACGGGAGGGCAGGCTCGTGCCCCATCGAAAGTGAAATGCAAGGAGCAATGGAGATGGAACCGCTGCACAGGAAAACAGGCTCCTTGGATTTGAATTTTTCTATCCCTTCTCCCATAAGGCAGCCGCCTCTTTCGATGGCAGCCATCCGTCCGGAGCCTAAGCCATTGTCTCGAGAAAGGTACCCAAACGTGCAGGATCCTGCCTCTTGCTTGCATATCTGTTTGCATTTGCATGCATTTTTAGTTAGTTAGTAACAGCATACAAGGGTGAGAAAAACACAACTTTTTTT
>NW_015230369.1:0-770 GCF_001447785.1 Gekko japonicus | reverse complement strand
CCAGTTCAGACAGGGTGCCCAGTGGAGGACTAGGTAGGTAGTAAATAAGCATAATGTTCAATCTATTCCTAGAGAATGATAGTCCCTCCCATGTTCCTGTGTGAGACTGATAAAAGACTACATAACTAGGCAGGTAAGACAGATACACTCTGTTGTTTCCTTCCAATCTGTTATTGGTTATACAAATCAGTTTTCTCCTCCTCCAGCAACCTAAACAGTAATGCAATTTTATTCCTCTCCAATCTGGTGTTGTACAATATTGGTGAGGAAGCAGAGGTACTAGGGACCTTTGCACCAGCATCTATCTGGATGGGATGGAGATTAGATAAACAGTGAGCTCAGTTATGTCTCACCATCCATCTGTCAGAATTCCTACCCCATATCCCATCTCCTAGATGCACAGAAATAGTACCCTCACCCATTAGCAGCTACCATCAAAAGCCCACAGTATCCAAAATCCTGTAACCTGAAAGAAGCCATCAAAGCAGTCCAGAAGATACTTAGTGATGAGCCAAAACTGATGTCATAATTTAGTCTCCATAGGAATATATCATAGACCCATAGCCAATAGAATGGACTACATCTAAGCGGGATTCACAAGAATAAGGGAAAAAGCAAGAGATTGTGACAAAGCCTAAAATCTAGAAGTTCCCTAGGGAGGTGGCATAACATTTTTCTAAATAAAAATAAAGTAGCTAATAAAAGAAGAGAAGAAAGAATAAAGGAAGCACACAGGATCAGAAAGAGTTATGGAGGAAGTAAGAAAAAAA
>NW_015230368.1:0-770 GCF_001447785.1 Gekko japonicus | reverse complement strand
GGCCCTCCTTTTCACTAACCTTTGCTTGGCAATGAACATGGAATAACACCTCCCCACACTCCCTTATGGGCCCAGGACTAGATGTTGAGCTTGCCAGTGTGGGGACCTTGGGTGGTACTTCAGTGTCTTTGGGCCACTTCATTTCTAGTGACAGTTCATCAGAGGGGCCACCGTCCCTGAAACAGCCACTGCTTGGCCAACGTCTCATCATGCCGTCTTGGCAGAAATAAGGAACCACCCACAAAAGCTTTACTGAGTTTTTAATTTTCTTCATGAGGCTATTTGAGGGTCTCCCTCTAGTACCTTGCAGGCTAAATTTAGGATCTAAAGGTATGTATGGGTGGAATGTGCACCTGCGTCCCTTTGGGCTCTGGCCTAAATCTGCAGCCAGGGCATCACCCCTTGAAGATGCTGGGAGGCCCCCTCCCCCCTCCCAGTAGTTCAAAATCTGCACTCAACATTTGAATAATATATTGGCTTTCTGGAAGCTCTGCTCTCAGAAGTAACGCCCAAAGATGTTGACAAACAAGGCATAATTATAGGGAGTTGTGTGTTCATTAAAGGAACAGTCCCCATTGGGATGGTGACGTAGAAGCCACGGGGGTCTAAACTGTCTGAAGAGGGTCTGACGGGTCACCGAGCTTCAAGTGACCTTCAGGAAATCTGGCGGAGCAGTGATGGGGAGACCAACTTCTCCTGGGTCCTGACTGTTAACTTCGTGGGCCACAACATGCTTCAGTTGCAGAAGGCAGTCGCACAGCGAGCAGATA
>NW_015230367.1:0-770 GCF_001447785.1 Gekko japonicus | reverse complement strand
GGCCCATATGGCCCCTCCCAACTCTATGAGTCTATGAATTCTATGAGTCTGATACTATCAGGAAATGCAGTCGAACACATCACCGAGAGGGATACACTTTATCCAGGACTTTCAATCCATCTTTCTGTTTCCTCAGGGAGCCTCGAAAAGTCGTCCTGCACAAGGGCTCCACGGGACTTGGGTTCAACATTGTGGGCGGAGAAGACGGTGAAGGCATTTTTGTATCCTTCATCCTAGCAGGAGGGCCAGCCGACCTCAGCGGAGAGCTGCAGCGAGGAGATCAGATTCTATCGGTAAGTACTCCGGATTCCGACTCGCCTATCGTCTCCCGTACCCAACACCTTGGCTTTTCGTTTTTCTTCCCACTTTCATTTTCTTTGCGAGTGTGATTCTTATTCAGAAGACTGGGCTCGTTTGGACAAAGTGTGGTCAGGCTTGACCAGGGAGGGGGACATGAGGATCTAGTACAGCCAGGTTGGTGTCCAGCAGCCAACCTTGGGCTTTGTGTGCATCCATGTTGTGATCCAGCACCACCCATGGGCTTGCAAAAAACATCATGTGCAGTGTTGGCGTTCATTAACATCTTTGTTAACACAAATGAGCATTTGCGTTGCAACGTCGTAACATTTTATTTGCTTATTGTTTTATATAGTCACATCCCGCTTTTCTCCCCAGTGGGGGCCCAACATAGTTTAAAATGTCATTCTCCCCTCTTCCACTTTATCCTCACAGTAACCTTTTAGAATCATAGACTCGTAGAGTTGGAAGAG
>NW_015230366.1:0-770 GCF_001447785.1 Gekko japonicus | reverse complement strand
CACCGAGTTCTTCCAAAGGACACTTAGCCACAGTAATTGCCCCCTCCCCTCATGCTCTAACTTTAGGCTTTAAAGATCAATGGCTCGGACACTGTGTCTAGCCCACCTCCTGCTTTGAAAACTTTTCAGAAAGATTTTACTATCTCAGTACTGAAGGCAACCAGGAATACAATATAGCTCTTCCCTCAAATATACATAACCATCTAGATTTACAGCCATTTAAAGTACATAACAATTTATTACAGCAATAAGGAGGCAAAGACTCACCTGTAGCAGACACCATCTTTTGTGAGCACGAGGAGTCTTGTGGAGTGTCTGACCCTCTTTGCTTCCGACAGTCTCCTTGCTGACTAACCTCCTCCCAGCACTGAGCAAAGCTGTCAGGGAGACGGAGAAAGAGGAGGAGGAGCAGAACATGCTACACTTACTTAGCTGCTGTTCATGTTATCAGTAATATTAAGGAGCAAGTTGGTGGTGCTACATTTCAAAGGCCAGATGTGCTTCTTGAAGTCTGAGGTACCCCTAAACTCAGTGCTAAAGACAATACTTTGGGCACAAGCAGAGGAAATCTTAGTTTTGTTTTTATAGGGTAAAAATTTGAAATGGAGTTCCAGGATATGTTTCATTCACATTCACCACTAAGCTTTAGGAATCAGTTACAGCAGTATCAACATTCCTTCAAACATCCAGTTCCATCACGTGGCAGCTGAACGTGGCAGCCTGGTGTAGTGGTTAGCGTTTTCGGATTAGGATCTGGGAGACCCAGGTTC
>NW_015230365.1:0-770 GCF_001447785.1 Gekko japonicus | reverse complement strand
GGCCCTGTTGGGACCCAACCTGCTGACTGCAGCCCACCAGATTTGTGCAATGGCCCCCCTCCCCGAGGGGCTGGTTAGCTCTTGTAGATTTTGTTGCCTGAAAAGTAGGGGGATGGTTGAGCAGCCGACCGACCATGGATCACGGATGGCTGGTGAATGGCCTTTGGATGGGATGGGGTGTCTACAGGTTTGACCGAGCTATAAAATGTTCTGAGATGGACCTCAGACAACACCTTCACCCGCCTGCTTCCTCCAGGACAAAGCAGAGTCTGCCAATCTCTTACATTCAGGGAGACCGAGTCGAATCCCAGCTAGCGTTTTGGCTCTGCTCCATGCCCTCCGCTGCTTTCCGGTGTCCCCCTCCCCGTCCTTCTTGCTGGCTCCGTGCTCCCAGATGTGGTCTTCTTACGTAACCCGTGTATCCCTCCTTGCCTCCTGTCCCGCACCCACCCCCTACCCCTAGGACAAATGCACTCATCCCGAAGATGTGAGGCTATGCACGCTCATCGTGAAGTCCAATGGGAGCTTCCCGGTGAAAAAGCGCAAAGTGGTGAGTGGTGTCTTCATGCACGGCCGTCCATCTCCTCTGCCTGTGGGAGGAGCGGAACAAGTTCTTCTGAGGGTTTGCTTTGCACCCTGAGAAGCCAGAGAGGAGAGGCAGGAAACATCTTCTCCATGGTGCTCAAAGAGATGGTTCCCCTTTCCCTTTAGTAATGTATTAACAGCCAGCGCAAGCATTCTCACATGAAGCTGCCATATACCGAATCAGA
>NW_015230364.1:0-770 GCF_001447785.1 Gekko japonicus | reverse complement strand
GCGTCTTTTCATTTCATGGCTGCTGTCAGACACACACCCCATGGACAGTCACATGTGTTAGTACTGCTTATATGCTGTACGCTCCCCTGAGCCCTATGGGGGAGAGCGGTTTAGAAATGTAATAATAATAGCAACCACCACCACCAGGGTTTGACGTTTCTGACTGGACTTGTACGCAGGGGAGAGCGTCCTGAGGAAGAACCGGTCTGCTCTGTCCTGCCGCTTCTATTCAGTCGGCAGCACGCTCCGCTCCGCCGCTTCCACCCAACCCATCTTAATCTGGCGTGATACCCACACGCCCCCACCCTTTATCAGCCAGCTTTATCAACTCAACTGCGAAAGGGCACCCTGGCACTCCCTGCATATTTTGTGTACACACACAAACAGAAAGAGGCTCCTGCACTAATCCGCTTTGAAAATGGAAAACCATCATGACGGCAGACAGGCTTCGCGCTCTGAAAGGATCTTGCTCAATGGCTGGCCGGTTTGTTTTTACAAGCCATTGCTAGGCAAGGCCATTGAGGCTCACTGACGTGCCTTGATGTTTCCGTATCGCTTTACTGCAACCTGTTCCTCCGACCTTTTCAACAACTTTTTTTTAAAGGCATCAGTCTGCTTACTGTTTCCATCTACACCAATTGTGTACTAAATTGGCTAACAACTCAGATTGGGGTTCAAGGACTTTCTAGGTTTTTTAAAAGGGACCAGGGGCTGGATAGGACACCAGCTTGCCTGGCTGGGGAACTATGGCCCCGGTCACACGGGCCGGA
>NW_015230363.1:0-770 GCF_001447785.1 Gekko japonicus | reverse complement strand
GATGATTTGTCTAACTTCAAGCCATCTAATTTAGTGGCCATTCTTATAGCAGTGAATTTCACATGTTAATTACTAATTGGGTGAAGATTCTTCCTCTTCTGGCTGAGGAGAAAGCTGACTTCCCTGTTGCCTGCTTGTCCTTAGCAGGAATAATTCTTTGCCAAATGGAAGACTGGATAGCTGTCCAGACTTCTCCTGTCCTTGTTCAGGCAGGGGAAATGTCTGAAGACTTCAGCTCTGTGGCGAACATCCTTCCAGAATAGGTCTGTTACCCAAGACTTAGTATTTTTCTTCCCTGCAACAGAGACTTGCCATCTGAAATCTGACCTCATTTCATGTGTGTTTAAGGCTTTTTCTTATTGCTTTGAGACTTAAAAAACGTTAATTTGATATCTGGCATGAAGTGTGTGTAACTTTATGCAACACATTTCCTTCTGGGATTGTTAGGTCTTCAGGATAGCTAGGAAATGGAAATTACTGACAATTGTGATCATTTTAGCATGTACTGAAGTTTTGCCATATGTGACTTTCCCTAATATATAGAGAACTGCTATGGAAATGTAGTTCCACATACCATTACCTCTCCGTAGAGTACTGGATGAGTGAGACCACCAGTGTTGTTGCAAGGGCTTGTTTCCATCACTGGATATTCACTTACGTTGTCTTACTGGCAAACATGAATGGCTGTGGACAGATTGCAAGCATGTTTTGTAGAGCAAACTGCATACATTTTGTGCTGCTCTTCAGCCTTCTTATAATGTGTACAGTGA
>NW_015230362.1:0-770 GCF_001447785.1 Gekko japonicus | reverse complement strand
ATTTACATCAGGCTGGAGGCCCTGCTTCTGGCGTGAGCGGGAAAAGACATCTTCACATGGAGCAACCTCTAGCATTTGCTCTGTACACTGGTTTAGCCATAGAGTTATGAGCGAATGCTAGAGCATCACCTAGTATGATGGTGTCACTTCCGGGTTATGCCAGAAGTGACATCAGCAGTGATCTGCTGACCCCCGTTTCCCCAGAATTCCCCTCCCCCAGCAGACAGCTGAGCAGTGGCAGGCAAAGCCAGCAGAGGGTGGGAGGTCTCCCGCTGAAGCAGGAGATCTGACCTCCCTATTTAGTGAGGAGGGGAACCGGGCAAGATGAAGTGGAAAAGCTGATCGGAGCCCATCTCATGTTTAGTAGGCAGGAACTGGTTGATATGGGGTTGCCAAATTCCTCTGGGAGTTCGGGATCTCCCATCACCAGCAGGCCCTTTCCACCACTGCTCAGCTGGGCAGGAGGAGAAAAATGAGAGGGAGGTGGACAAAAACCAATGTCCTAAACAAATTAAGGATTACTTCATTTTCAACTATTCCCTAATTAAACATACTGTGAAGCCAATTAGGGACCATGGGAGGCTGTTCATATGGTACTGTTCATTCCCTTCTTTTTTCCCCCTCAGGACTGCTACATTCTGGATCATGGTGGCATGAAAATCTATGTATGGAAGGGGAAAGGTGCCACTAAGGTGGAGAAGCAAACAGCCATGTCTAAGGCCTTGGTATGGCACGAAAATCCAACTAAATCGTGTCCTCTTATTGTACTC
>NW_015230361.1:0-770 GCF_001447785.1 Gekko japonicus | reverse complement strand
AGTTAATATTCCAGTTGACACATCAGTTTCTGGGCTCCTTCAACTGAATCCACAGATTCTCCCATTGGAGCACCCACAAATCAAAAACCTAGCAATCCATGCTTCTCTTCATCCCATGATATCATACAGGGTCAAACATCATGTAGGGTTGTCTGGTGGGAGGGATCTTATGTTGTAAAAAATCAATTTAGAAAACTTTTAGACAAGCTGCCTCCATTAACGAAGACTTTCTCTCAATATGAAGAGGTGCTTTTCACTGGAAATGTAGATGTTCCTCATAGAATGCACAACAATCACTGCAGTCTCAGCAAAATTAACCATTTCTGATGGCAAACTACACCAAGTCAGAGGCTGAAATCCATTTTGTTTAAAGATGGAGACAGTAACTGGGCCAATCCAGGGCCAAAAATATACCTTATTAACAAGAAGATTTTTTATTTCTTTATATAAGCAGTCACTGTTTATCCAATTGAGCGACAATTTACTGACAGTATCTGCGCAAAGGAAAATAAAAATCAAATATAATCCTCCCTCCTTAGGTCTAAAACTTTACCCTTAAGGAGGTAATTTAAGAGGCAGGTAATTTAAGAGTCTCCAGATTTCTTGTTCAGGCTCAGTTCATATCTTTACTCTTTCCTGCCATCTTGTTGGTTTTCTCCTCTCTAATCATGACCTGTCAGCTCCTGCTTTATGTCTGCCTTCTCAGTGGCTCCATGTAAAGATCCCTCACAATAAGGACAGATGTTCATTCATTCAATTTATATCCCTTC
>NW_015230360.1:0-770 GCF_001447785.1 Gekko japonicus | reverse complement strand
GCACATCTTCCAAAACGAGACAGACACCTATTTCATATACATTTAAAATGTGTGAATGTCACTATTGGGATGATACACAAATTTGTCCTTCACACTTTACATCAGAAGTACAGAAGCTGAAAATGCAACTTGCTCCGGCCATAGTTCTCACTAACAATATTTGAACCAGTTCTGACTCAGTCCTAATGTAAACACTGACAGGCATAGTAAAACACACACCGTTTTAAGATTTGCCTGCATATTATGATTGTGAGGGATCCTCTGCTGAAGAAGTTGTGTACAATGTGTAAATTACCTTGGTCATTCGAGATTTCCATCGCACAGCAGACTAGTTCTTACACACCCGAGAAAACTGAATACAGCCATCCTAAGCAGAGCTAGGATTGACTTCAGTGGGCTCTGAAGGGTGCAAAGTGTGCTGAGGATTGCATTGCAAGGGCGATGGCATAAGGAGGTCTAGGCAGAAGGCAAACCCTGGACGGTGTCCTTGGGATTCTACCTAGGATCCGCTAAACAGTGCATCTAAACAAATCTGACAGTCTGCCCGAGCAAAACTTCTGGCATTCCTAACAGAAAAGGGATTGTTTCTTTCTGTCACCCTAACAAATGAACAACACTATGAACTTTTTCACAGTGCCATTCCAGCATGATGAGATATGTTAAATTGGGCTTTAAACACACATTTTCAACTTTTCCCCCGAAAACAATTTAAAATATGAGCTGATTGCTTATTAACTTACTATCCAGAGACTCATTTGGGGTTTTTTTTT
>NW_015230359.1:0-770 GCF_001447785.1 Gekko japonicus | reverse complement strand
CACGGTTCAATCAGAATCCTTATTAACAAAGTTCTGACTGCATAGCTGTACTGTTCATTATCCACACTTGGGGCCAATTCAAACATTTATAATGCAAAAAGGCCACAAAATCCCAGGAAAGCAGTCATCGAAGGAACTCCTGTCCAAAGAAAAATCTGCACAGCTCTGATAGTTTTCCATGCAGCTCTTACTAAATGATATTTTTCATATCAGCTAGAGGGGGTGAGACATTGCATGGGGAACTCAAAGGAGAAGCTTTCAGTACTCTAGAGGAGAGTCACCAAAGTACAGACAAAGGCTGCACTTTGTTGTTCTAAGGAAATTCCAGAAGGTTAGCCCTGCTAGTCTATTGTAGTGAAATGAAACAGACGTTCAGTGGCACCTTAAAGGCTAACATTTATTCCAGCATGAACTTTCATGAGATATATAGCAGAAGGAACAAGAGGGAGAAATGGAGAAAGAGAAAGGGGAATTTAAAAAGGAAAGCCTGAAGGGGGAGTGGAAACACAAGCCCAGTTGTTTACCAGTCCACCTGATTTCTCCCGTGGCTACAGCTGCTATTGCCACTGTGGCAAACCCTTTCATTTTAATGAGAGCAGCCAATAAAAATTGCTCTCTTACAATGGCCTCACCCACTTTCTGGAAAGTTCAGTGGGTGCTGGGGAAGCACTAGCAGGCACCAGGGTGACTTTGGGCACCACGTTGGGGAACCCAGCACTAAACAAAGGCTGAACATACTTTGGTGACCACTTGGATGTGGGAGATAACCA
>NW_015230358.1:0-770 GCF_001447785.1 Gekko japonicus | reverse complement strand
TTCTAGATTATGAGGAACAATTTGAAGGAACAGGTATGTGTGCAACTGTGTCCAGTGAATATTATCACTGGATAATACTACAACATGCGTTCAGTATTAAGCGAGGAATGTTTTACAGACTTTCATACCTGACTTGAATCGCAAGGAAATCCATCTTGCTTATGAAGATTTGGTGGGCACTGAAAGAAAAAGATAAGTTTATCTGCAGTGTTCTGAATTAGGGGTCAATAAGCATCTTGAATACACCTGGCATAGACAGACAAAAGAGGATAACACCAAGAAAGTAAGGCAGAAGAAATGCTAATGTTATCTCATAATACCTAATTGATTAATAGGTTAGACAAGAGGGCAAAATACAAGAACTTGTCAGGGAAGGAAATCTCAATCTTTCCCCCAAGTTGCTGTTGCCTTCTCCTTCCTCCTCCGGGTCACTGACCCCTCCCCCCACTCCAATCACTTCCACCCTTTTCCTTGCTCTCCATCCCAATCCTCCTCTACCCCACTTGCTGTCACTGTATTCTCTGCCAAGGTCCTAACACTAAATGTCCAAACAGACGTTCTGGATGCATGATCAGGGGTTATCCCCCGATGCCTATGTAGCTGCTAACTTAATATCCATGGACAAAGGGGAAAAGGCAATAGATAGGACGACAGCAATTTTTAATTCTCTAGAAGAGCAAAACTATGTACAATATCACATGAACTGCACTTGCTAGTTTTTGTATATCAAGCAGGAAAGGAGATTTTAGGCATTACAGTACTGGAAAAAA
>NW_015230357.1:0-771 GCF_001447785.1 Gekko japonicus | reverse complement strand
TCATATGTAAGATAATGAGCCAGGGGGTTTACATGCATCTTTCTGCTGTATTGAGAGCGGGGTTTGCAGGGGGAGACGGTAAAGTGCATTATTGCTCTAAAGGCATTCTGAATCCCTGTAGGGGTGCCTTGTAAGGTCTGCTTGCTGCTCTGCCTTGCTTTGCTGACCATTGCTGTTATTTCATGCAGCCTGCCTCTCCACCTCAGTCCCAGCAGTATGGCATGCAGCAGCCTCTGTTCAGCCCTTCGGTAACCAAGGCAAAAGACCCCCCACGCTACGAAGAAGCCATAAAACAGACGCGCAGTGTGCAGGCTTCTCAACGAGAGGTAGGGTGTCTGCCAGACAGTAATGGCTGATAACGTTTAGCCATGTTATGTTTCTTGCTTTGCCTGTTCACGAATAGGAGCAGCCAGCGGGGAGGTTAAAGGCAATGTGTCTTCCTTCTTTTCATACCCCAGCAGTATATTCCTGAAAACAACCTGTCTCTCTTGGGCTTCGTGTCCTCCCTAGCAAGCTGTGAATTTCTGAATCGCACTATGTCTTAAATTTATTTACACTTCCTAATGCTGAGTAGCCTGCGAGCTTTCTCCCGTTCATTTCAAGATCATGTGTCTAGCATGTAAAGCCATGAACTGAGTGAAAGTGAAATAAGACAGTACAGCTCTCTGTTCTTCTCTGCTGCCCAGTGCCCCCTGCAGTGACTGTTTGTACCTTGCTTATATTCGCTGCCCATGTGGAGAGGGGTCTTCTTTGCACTCCCAGATCCTGGTA
>NW_015230356.1:0-770 GCF_001447785.1 Gekko japonicus | reverse complement strand
TTCCAGCGTAGCATGCAGCATACAAGCTATATAAAAGTGTAAATTGTAATGGCATTTAGAGACATTACTCTACTCATCTAATTAGAACCATATCTGACAGAACAATCCTCATTTTAGAAAATCATTATGAACTGTGTTATAACTTCCACAGGGCTATAAGATGGTTTACCTGAATTGAATTATTTTGAGCCATATCCTAATTATTTTATATAAACTGAGAACAGATGGTGTTTCAGAAAAAGTGCTTAAAGTAGGGGTAACAAATGAAACGTATCAATTTTACAGATTAATGTTAACAGTCCAGATAGACTGTTAGTTAATCCTGTAGTGATAAATACATTTTATATGGAAGTAAGTCCTATAAAAATGGATGGGGGTAAGGGGTTGAGTTATAAATGGTGGGGGAGTGGGGTATATGAAATTAACAAAGTCTTCAGGAAAAAAACAGTAATATTTATTAAGAGCAACCCAAACAACAATGCAAAAACTTTTGAGTTCTCCAAAACTCTTTATCAGACTTATGTTAAAAAGAGCTGGGTTGGGGTGGAGGCCTTTCTGTTTCCATCCTGTGTAGGACGCTTTGCTGGTTTCAGTAGAGCAGCTAGCTGGTATCAGGTTGTGCCCCTATACCAAATAAAAAAAATTATAACCCTCCAATTTGAAACTATAACATCCAGTAGTTGATCAGATGTATCTAACCAAATGGAATCCACATAAGGCTGAGAGCACAGGAAAAATACAGCATCACAACCTTGGTATTCCTTGGAGGT
>NW_015230355.1:0-770 GCF_001447785.1 Gekko japonicus | reverse complement strand
ATTTCTACGAACACACTAGTCCATGGGTCGCGACTCGAGCCCCCCACCTATGAAAGAGGAATAAGTGGCAATCTACTCTACTCCACGGGGTTGTTTTCGGAAGCAAACAAAACGACAGCTGCGAGCGACTTTATAAATTAAAAGCGTTTATACATGTACTTCATCCAGCATCACTGAGCATTTTCCCAGCCAATTTTTTTTTTTATTGATTTGCTGCTCAGAGCTCTTTGCAGTTTCTTTTTAATAGCTCGGATAGAGTTAGCAAGATGCCGGAAAGCTGCAGGCTCCCACTGCGTTGACGTTTTGCTGTCTCCGTTTCCCTGTCATCGTCATTCTGCCCCCAACAGCAAACTTCAAGGCCAAGCACTTCATCAAGGCAGCCGGGGAAAGGGCCCTGCTTGCACACAAGGATGGGGTTTATGTACACCCAGGGGACGCGGCAAGTGTGAAAAGGAAATAATTGCACATTAAAAAAGACAAAAGTTGACAATAAAGAAACTCCAACCGAGCATGCTTACTGCCTCAGAAAGTTGAGATGAGTCACTGAAAGTCATCCCCTCTAAAAGAGAGAACAGGGAAGGGAAGTTTGGCAAGGAATAAGTCCTTAAAACAGGGGTCCCCAAGCTTTATGAGCTAGTGGGCACCTTTGGAATTCTAACACACGGGGCACAACCACAAAATGGCTGCCATGGGGCACGGAAGCCACCATAAAATGGCCACCAAAGAGGAATGACAGAGCTTGAAGGGACCCCCCAGGGTCATCTAGTCCA
>NW_015230354.1:0-771 GCF_001447785.1 Gekko japonicus | reverse complement strand
TTTTTTTTTAAAAAGGCTTCTGAGTAGAACCTGCTGCCCCAGGTTGGAAAGCAGAAATCTAGTCTGAATGCTTGTCCCTGACATGCAGACTTTCCATGTACAGGGAGTTTTTTTCGAACTGGATTAGATTCAGATGTGACATTCCCTGTCCTGTTGCAATCCAAAGCGGTCGGTAAATGACCAACTTTTATGACCTGTTTCTGCTGCACGTATAAAATGACTGTCTTGAAAGTACAGATGGGAAAGAATATGTTTGCACCCAGAATTTATTTCAGCCCTGGTTTGTCAGAGACAAGAATCAGCAAAGGGACTGTCCCTGATAAATAGCAACAGGTGGAATGTATGCCGTTCTGAGCTAGATGGACCAGTGGTCTGCCCCTGGCTTGGCAGCTCTGTATGTGCACGTGGCTTTAGAATAGAGGCAAGGTGACAAGTACGGTTGCAGAAAAGTTGTAGAATGTGGTTTTGGGTGTTGAATTCGCCTTCCTGGAAGTCATCAGCTTTTGTGTTTGCTTAAAAGCAAAAAGCCTCTGTGTCACTTGGAGGGCATGCTCCGAAGTGTGGGGATGGGGTGTGGCTCAGCGGTGGAGCATCTGCTCGTTATGCAAGAAGATCTCAGGTTCAGTCCCTGGGATCATCAGCTTTAAAAGGATCGAGGCATAGGTGGTGTGAAAGACCTGAGATGCCGGAGACCCAATGCCAGCCTGAGTAGACAGCACTGAATTTGATGGGCCAACAGTCCGATGCAGTCTAAGGCAGCCTCATTTGTTC
>NW_015230353.1:0-771 GCF_001447785.1 Gekko japonicus | reverse complement strand
CATAAATCAGCTGTGACTTGGTAGCCAAAAAATAAATAAATAGAGGAGGGGGGTATTCAAAAGTATCCACTCTGGACACCACATAGGCTAGGTATGCCACTGGCACAAGTTCAAAGAACCAGTGGAATTCTGCAAGATCCGCCACCTGTTTGCAAAGACCAACATCCTGAGCTGTATGTATCATTGGGGAGCTGCCACATGATCCATCCTGGACATCTCAGGTAGTAACATGGCTTGTTCTTTTTTGCTTCTGATTCCTATTTCAAAATTCTGGGAATGACTTAACAGTAGCTCTTTCTCTGCCTCTCTGCTATTCCACAGCAGCAGTTCTACTCGTCCCTTCTATCTCTGTTTAATGCAAGAGTATCAACTAAAAGTAATTTATCTCAACAGGAAAAAAATCAGAGCAACAGAGCTAGGATGCAAAAAGCAAGGGAGCTGAGAAGCCCAACGTTAAGATTCACTTGAATCAGTGACTCATACCATGACCGTTGAACAGTCGCAATCCATTCAGACCTTGAACTCTGATAACGGCATGATTCTTCATTCTTGCAGCTCTGTCTCCTATATGTTTCCTTTGCACTAAACTCCCCATGATAATCTTCCCTTAGGGAAGTGACACGCATGCACAGCAAAGTCTCGGATGTTATTTGGTGCAGTCTACTTTTTGTTCCCAAGGCAATGAGTGGCTATTTGGAGCGCTGGGCAGGAGAGAAATGATCTGAAGGGGTTTGTGGGGACACAAGTCATTTTATGGTGAGATATAGTAAG
>NW_015230352.1:0-771 GCF_001447785.1 Gekko japonicus | reverse complement strand
TTTCGGCTTTCGAATCAAAATGACACATTACGGAGCGGGTGGAGTTTCCCCACCCCTTTTTGATAAGATTAATCAAGCCTCCTCTCGAGTGGGGGGGAAAAAACAACGCATTGGAGATTCTCTGGAAGGTTGAAGTGCTATCCATTCTGGGGGCGCCAAGTAGGGAAGGGTAATAGATAATTTTAAAAGCAGGTAAACAAGCCTCTCCACCTAGGGACCAGTGCTTTAAGACCCTTCAGACCAGAACAAGCCAATGGGGTGTCTAATTTGCTATCGTTTCTCCATCAGCAGCCAACTGTGGACGCATTAAAAAGTCCCATCAAGGCCTTAATTATGCAGCACGATACTACAGGGAGGGATTTCTTCCACCCACCACCTGGAGATGACTTGGCGCACCAGAGCTTTAATGACTGACAGCATTTCTCATGGTTAACTTCGCCCCGGCAATCCTCAAACCGTGTGCTGTGAGAGGACTGCTAAGCGTGCCGTGAGAAGTATAGATGTTTAAATGTTTCTCTCTGTTTAAAGCGATTCATTCGTACAGGAGGGTGACTGTTGTGTCTCTGTATGATCTACATTTCTGGTTTGGGGATTATGGTGCTTGGGGAGGTGTGTGTTGATGACATTGTAGGCACTAACCAATACATTCTGCTGTAGCCATAATGCAATTGGGGTTGGCTGAAGGGGAAAAAATGTTCTGTACAAGAAGAAGAATAAATGTTCTGTTGATGCAAGAGGAGCAGCAGACATGGCCAGGGTGCTCCCCCCCCC
>NW_015230351.1:0-771 GCF_001447785.1 Gekko japonicus | reverse complement strand
GTAAATGTTCCCCAGCACTGTAGGCTGTGGCACTTGTGAAACCATTTCTGCTGAAGGTAGTCATATAGCAGACATGAGATTTTCTATCATTCTCATTTCCAAAATGAAACCCTTGCACAAGTTTTACTAAAGCTGGCTTGGAAGGAAAATGTCAGATTGCTAGGCATCCCTGTGGTTTTGTGAAACAATCTCTGGATTCAAACACAAAACATGGAAGCTGTATAACAGATTTGCAAAATAGCAGCCACTGTAGGAAGCAATAATGCTGCAAATATCATGAGCCTGCCATGAAAAAAATGAATCCCAGTGTCTCATTCAACCTGACACATTTCCAGCATGTGACATCTGATTTCCTTCAGGCTCCTATGCCGTCAACACCCCTGTGCATTCGCAGCTGCTGTTAGATGTGCTACTGCTTCCATGATCCCTGGCAATGGGTTTTGCAACTGCACCATCAAATGGTTGAAGCAAGGATAGTAAGTAAATCGAATCATAACCAACTGAACATGGGGATGTGCTGTCAGATGTTCAGGTGATTAAGTGGATGGCACAGACACATCAAACTCTGCCAAGAATATGAAGGAGCCACGGCTAGATGTTATAGGACAGCCAAGCAACAGTCAATGGAATATGAGTGGTGTACAATGTACACTTGATGGCGTACAGTGTCACTTACATTTTGGCTCCCCAGTTACTTATAGAATGCTGCTGACTTCCTGAGGAAAAACTATTCATTGAGAGTCTCCCAGAAAATACCATCTTGGCTACTAA
>NW_015230350.1:0-771 GCF_001447785.1 Gekko japonicus | reverse complement strand
GAAGCTTAAGAAGGACTGACAGACCTTAGCAACCGGCTCTTGTTTTATTTTCCCAGTGTCCTGGGATGGTGTTGGCTTTTCTTGCTTTGCAGTTTTCCCTTCCCAATTGAGGTGATGAACTGCAGTCTGGGAATAGCCTGACCTTCTCACCAGCGAAATGTCAAGGCGCCTGATAAAGTGAAGTGGTCCCTGCCGATTTCCTCTGTGGTACTTTGTGCCGCAAACGGTTCGGAGGGCCATCTGTTCAGTATAGATGATATTGGCCGTTCGGAGTGTTATTAAATTTCCTTGGCCCAATCTCACTCGAGGAAGATATGGACCGGGTGGCCCATCAATAAGAAATGGGTTGAGTAAATGAAAAACAAGAACAACAAAGGTTCGCGGGATGAGGCTGAAATCGGCAGGGCGACGCGTTGTAAATTAAGTTGGTCTCTTTCCGGTGGGTATTTTCTTTCTCTTTTAATGGCTCAATAACTATAACGTGTGTTAACTAGCAGGCATCAACTCGCTGCTAAAAGCCACCCTGGTAAAATTACAAGGGACTCTTTTTTGACTCTTTTTGTTTTCTTCCATTTCAGGAAAACAGAAATTTAAGACCAGAAAGCAGCAGTCCCCTCCTAGGTGGCTCTCCGTACGTTTCCAGTTTGTTGTTAAACATTCCTGAATTGCATTTCAGCATGCAAAACAAGCTGAGAAGTTTCACGATCAAATCCTCCTTGGGCGGCTGAATGGCCTTAAGCAACACCCCTTTGGTGTAGTGGTTAAGTGTGC
>NW_015230349.1:0-771 GCF_001447785.1 Gekko japonicus | reverse complement strand
GACTAGTGGTCCATCTAGTCCAGCACCCTATTTTACACAGAGGCAACTCAGCTGCCCTGGAGGGCCTACAAACAGGACATAGAGACCAAGGCCCTTCCCCGAAGTGGCTCCTAAAGCTGAGTTTCAGAGGTTTACTGCCACTGAATATGTTCTATTGTCACACCAAAGCTAGCCACAAAAATGTAGTCTTAAGCACTTCACTGTTGGTTCAAAACAGAAAGATTAAATATATTATGCATAATACACAATACATTAATACAATTCACAGGGGAGGGAATAACATAATCATTATATCAAACGATTCACACACCGGAACAGTTATAAATTAATGATATGCCCTATTATTCAGTCCCCAATGGTTGAAGCATAGTATTCAATAGATGTTCACCTAATAGAAGTGATTCTTTCCAGCCTTTCCACCAGTAGCCTCCTGTGGCACATTAAAAAGTACCGGCAGCATTTGGAGGGCCCTTGCATGCAAAAAAGCCACACATCAGGGGAAGGGTAACTGGGTGAGATCACCCTTCTTCCATTAATGGAAAGCCCATAGGATACAGCTCAGTATCCTTTGAGTTGGATCCAGCTAGCTTTTTCATTGGTGAAAAAAGGAGGAGGGTGTCCCCTTTCACCACCAAAACCGCTATCCTAGGGATCATGGGACCTGCATGAGAAAAGCCATCTAGGATGGGAGCTGTGATAAGAAGGGAAATTGGGCTACCATGAACAAAAATTTGGCGGGATCTAATGCTGCGGTGGCTCAGTGGTTAAGAC
>NW_015230348.1:0-771 GCF_001447785.1 Gekko japonicus | reverse complement strand
ATGTGATAATGCACAATCGAAAAATAAAAAAAAATATTGCTCTGTTTGCTAATCTATTGTTTTCTTTCACCATTTATTCAAATCAGTGTTGCTTTGATTTCTTGTTGGTGTAGGTCAGCAAGGGTAACTGTGCTTCATGACTATGTGGGCTGCAGGACATTTGAAGTGCTACCTTCAGTGTCTGTGGGAGGCATCAAAGAGTTAATTTATCCAGAGACTGGTTTTCCAGTAAGTGAGCAGTGTCTGTACCACCATGGAAGAGAGGTAAGTTTCCTCATTTGTTGGAATTTCTAAACGTTTTGAAGTAGCCTTGGAATGATTCTTTCCCTTAAGAGCAATGCGTTCATGCTGTAGTTAAAGTGTTGATGAGCTGGGGAACAAAGTAAATAGTACGTACATTGTTGTACACTCCATCATTCTGCCATTGCAAAACAAACAAGATTATACGAGAGAGCTGTGAGTATTTTTTTTTACTGACATTGGTAAAGATGGTAGTTTTGACTCATGAAAGTCTAAAATGACTTGTGGCCAGCATGTTTCCTTCCTTGTGCCCTGCCATAAGATCTCAAATATAAACTGGTATCACATCTTAAGTTTGTAGTCAGTGAGGCACTCATCAAAAATTGAGTGTGCCAATTGGGCAGTTGTGATCTGTTTCTGTGCTCTTCAGCTGTGTTAAGCATTCTGTGTGCTTTATAGTGAGCAGGGGAATAACGCCCTACTGTCAGGAAGATCAGAATTCTTGAAATCTTAAGCCAGTGACCCCCAGTG
>NW_015230347.1:0-771 GCF_001447785.1 Gekko japonicus | reverse complement strand
TCGATAGACTCATGGGAATGCGTGATCTTCCTCATTTCTGATTGAGCCCTCATGCGTCATCGTTTCTTTTCTCAATTAAAAGGGCACTTGACTTTGTTCAGAAGGTACACTAACCCCTTAATCAATCTGTCTGCCTTTTTCTGTACCTTTTCTAGTTTTGTGCAAGCAGAGGTGGATATAAAGGCCAAGTTAGTATTGATTTTATCAGGAGCATATTTTTCTGGTGGGTTTTTTTTTTTTTTACACATAGGTGGAGTGTTTGAATAAGACCGCTGAAATGGTCCAAACTGTTAAAAAGGTATGCGATAAAAATGTAACCTGGCATCCATGGCACACATTTTGGCCGGTGCAGAGTGGACGGATTCTTAGCTGCGTCCTCCATTGTTGGAGCTGTGTCAATGGCCGTCACGTCTAAAGTTCACAAATCACTGCGTTTCTTCAGGTGTCGACATACATATATCCTGAGGAATTTGGCAATTAAGTTATTGTACTTGCCAGTGTTCCTTGTCATTACACAAATTGCTTTAGAGGCTCATTCTTCTGGACTCAGGAGAGGAGCATACAACGGCATTTTCATCCTTCTGGCTGTGAGCTGGCTAGCATGCTTTTGAACAAATGGTGAACGTAATATAAGTAAGCCCTGCTAGAGCACACCGTCTATTCTAGCACCCTGTTTCCAACAGTCCCCCTCCCTACTGGTGCTTCCAAGAAACCTGAAACTGGAAGTGCCATTTGGCAGTCATTTTGTTCAGTCGCACAGTCGAGTCCAAC
>NW_015230346.1:0-771 GCF_001447785.1 Gekko japonicus | reverse complement strand
TAAAATAAGTCTTAAGAAGAGGCAGCTGCAGTGACAGGGCAACTGAAGTAAGCAAGAATTCCAATACCAAAGCTCAGATTAATCTGGCAGGAAGGACTGTGGATGTAGTTCACAATCAATAAAAAATTCAATACTCGTCCCTTAAAAAATCGTTGCTTCTCCCCTTTCCTCCTATGGGCATCAGTTCTGGGGCACTGCTTATCTCGCACAATCACTTTATTAAATAACTTGAGCTGCCACCTTCTACCGCCAAAACCATTTCCAGAAACCTACACAAGGCATTGATTTTCCTTGACTAACATTTGGATTCTGGTTAAAGATGTAATAGAATGGAGCCACACAATGCAGCTACCCCCATGCCAATTTGTAACTGGGCCACCAAAAGCCGTGTGTACAACCTCTTAATCCCGTCTTTTATGGCCACTTTTATAAATCAATCTCTCTGCACTGTGTTTTTGTCAGTGAGGCTGGCAATGGATTGAATGGCTTTTCCTAGGTTGGACTTTCATTGGCCTTTTTGTGGCCCTAAATTCCGCGTGTTGCAAGGCAATTTTTTTTAAAGTATGCATCCAAGTACCCCAAAGTGAGTTTCCTGATGACTGGTGAGGGGACTAATATGCTATTTGGGTGTAAATAAGGGATAATCCCAGCATATGGACTTGTTAGATAACACAGGAGAAGGGGCTATGTGAGGATATTTGGGGAAAAACAACAACAAACTGTTCGAACCAATACTCTACATTCTAAAGCCCTTCATGGCCTGGACACAGG
>NW_015230345.1:0-771 GCF_001447785.1 Gekko japonicus | reverse complement strand
CCCCCCCAGCTGCTTCTCCCACAGCTATTGTGAGAATAAACAAGGTTAGAAGACCCATGAACTTAAGCTTGTAGGAAAAGGGTGGGATGAAAAGATTGTTCCACATGGAAATTATTTGTGTCAGGAAAACATCATGTATGAAATAATTCTTGAAGCAAAGAGGTATACGGGATTTACAAAAGTGAAAGAATGAACGTTTTTCACTCTGCCTATCACATTGTTCCCCACCCCAGAGCTCCCATTTCTTGTGTTTACAGGTATATTTGCCCCTCATGCTATCCGTTTTTCTCTCCCCTGAGAAACAATTTGAATTACAGAAGTTTGCAATCTTACACAGACAACCTGATGCAAGTAGCCAATGACAAAGCATGACCTTGAACTGGAGGTGTTAATGCAGGCAAGCGCCAAAGCTATTTAAGAATATACTGAACCCAGATGCTGGTCCTCTGTTCTGACAAGAGGATTTCTGGGCAGGAAGGAATCCCTGGATTACATTCCAATGACTTGCCCAACAATGAAGAACAGCTTTTTAAACATTCGTTTTATATACATTTTAATATGCTTTCTGCTACATTTAAGAGTACTGCTTTCTAGAAGACATCAAGCCAGGTGACACTGACAATTCCAGATCTGTTTATGCTAGCATTTCCAGTAAAATAACGTAACACTGGCCAATGAAAATTAAAGAGAGATTTGTTAAATTGCATGTTGTTCTCCACAGCTTTGTGAAAATGGCATGAAATAAAATGGCATTAGCCAGTTATTCAGAAC
>NW_015230344.1:0-771 GCF_001447785.1 Gekko japonicus | reverse complement strand
ATTGTTCATATTACCAAATCTTAATTTATTCTAAGCATCCACAATGGTTCAAACTCAGAATCTGTTTTAATACTAGAGCTAAATTCTTGGAAACATAAATGAAGGAGCAATGAAACTATCTTTGACTGTGTACAGTGTGATTTCCTTCACTATAGTATAAACACTGCCTGTCATCTCATTTAGGATTCAGAAGTATGGCTTCCATTCTGGTGGCACTGAACCTTGTTGGCGGTCTGGCATGACTTGTGCATTCCACTGTTGTGTCTACCTGCACTGATTACAGAGTTTGATGAGGCCTGGGTTCGACACCAGTTTGCAAACCCATCTGTCAACGTGATGCACTATGAATTGAGAGTCTGTATGGAAACACAAAGTTCAGTTCCATGGCATGAAATACGTACAAGTTTGTGTTGAGGTACACTGATGTTGAGGTACATGGTAATTTTATGTGCTGTGCAAGTTGGTACAGTATAGACATGGAAATAGTCTTTATGGTTTCATTGTAATTTCTGCTTATGAACACAGGAGGGCACTACTGTCCCAATCTGGGAAAATCCTCTCTCCCGCAGTGATTTGAAGGACTGTGTTCTTGAAAGAGTCTGGGAAAAGCCCTAGCATCGCAGCCCTAAGTATTTTTGCTCAAAAGTAAATTGTATTCAACAAAATGGACGTCTGAGTAAACTTATTTAGAACTGGATCACCAGTGACTGAATCAGACAAACATAGTGGCCAGGGGGGGGAAGCAGTTTATACATCATTCTAAATGTATCA
>NW_015230343.1:0-771 GCF_001447785.1 Gekko japonicus | reverse complement strand
TTCTGAAAAGCCCTACCCTTGAATCTCTCACCAGTCATGGCAATGCAATTTTTGTGTGTTGATGTGTTGCTTGACAACAGCTAGAAGAAATGGGGTCACAGATCAGCCTTGTCCATCCATTTCAGCCCTTCTTTTGCCATTAAGATCTATTCCAATGGTTGAGTTTGGAAGTTCAAGTTGGTTGTAGGTATATGGCAAGCTTACTGACCCTGCTTAAAATACAGTTTTCCCCTCAGTTACTGTAAGGAAAATGAAGTGTTCTATATATATCGAGTCTAGTTGTATTTCATGTCCTGTGCGTCCCTGGATTTTCCTCTGGTGATCTATGAGAAAATGGAATATCGGCTCATTCGGCATTAGTGGAACCAACTGCAGTTCCTCAAAATGATGGATGCAGTAATTTTTTCTCCCTCTGTGGCAGGAGTTATATTTCTCAGTGACACAGGAGGAAAGAAACAAACACTTAAAGGGGAGCAACCATCCTCCAGTTCTTTAAAGATGCATTGGTGTTTCCAGAACTCGGGTAATTTTTCTGCCAGAAGTAGATGTGACTGAACTTCAAATCTGGCCTTGGTACAGAATCCCCATTGTTAAAGATGTGGCTCTTAAGTACTGTACCAAAGATGTGAATGGGCAGATCATCAAGCCAGCAGGTCAAAGTTTGTCTGAGTTAAAGCAAGTCTTTAGGTAGACAACTTGGATCCTGTCGTCTCTTGGTTGAGCCCATGTGTTATAATGTAGACGGCAGCATAAGTTGAAACATATTTTTTT
>NW_015230342.1:0-771 GCF_001447785.1 Gekko japonicus | reverse complement strand
TCTACCAGTCCTAAAGACATCTTTGGCCAAATTGTTATCAAAGGTGCAATGTTACTGTATCAAAAACCTGCAACACACACACAATGCCACCTACAGCTAAGATACCTAGAATTTTGCCTAGAAAGTTACTGGTAACTAAATTAATCTATAGTTCTAGCACACAGTGAGTTTATCAGCCACAAGGCTCAAAATACCCTAACATGGAAGCTATCAAAATTTAGACTCCATTTTAATGTCCATTTTTCACAGACCCCCCAAACGCACCTTTCCTCTTAAACTGGTACCTATTATACACTAGTTATAGATGCAGTAATTTCTAATTTCTTATACAACGGAGAGCCAAATGTCTAGCGCACATACCTATACAGTCTTGATTATCTACATAATGTACTTCATTGACGCCTAAACCTTCTTTCTGGTAAAGTTCTTGCTCCTATAATGGAAACATTGAAATTGTCATGAAAGTATTGCTTCAGTGCACATTTTCTCATGCCTCTCACTAGCCTGCCGCACACCAACACATCTCTTCTGGCTTGACTATACTTATTTCCTGCCAGGGTGATCTTGCCATTGAAGAAGTCCCTAGTGGTGTACTTCTCCGCAACCTTAAATCGTCTTACCATTAGGACACAAGGTGTGTTCAGACGGGCAAGCCAATATCGCAATTGGCCTGGCTCTAATTTGATCCTAATCTTTTTTATCCAGCGTTGCATGACCAAACAGCTCCCCTTACCGTGCGTGCACTCCGTGGTGGATTGTCTAGACGGCATC
>NW_015230341.1:0-771 GCF_001447785.1 Gekko japonicus | reverse complement strand
GAAAGTAGGATAAGTGAGAATCTGGCAGAACTGAATTTCCCATCCTGCTTCCCCTGGCTTTTCCTGGCAGGTGGTGTGGGACTGAGTTGTCTGTGCTCTTCCCTGCAGCAAGACTACTGGGCATTTGAACTGTGGTCCTGTCAAAGACAAGCTAATTCCTGGATTTTGGTGACTTTACACATAATGCAATATAATCCCCTTTATTAATGGAACCCATCGTGTTTCTTTGAGGTTAGAATCCATGACTCCCCCTGGATTATGGTCAAGGCTCTTTCCCCCCAAAGGACTTAAGCCAGTTATAAGGGCCCTATAACAAAGAAAACACATGTAATAATACATATAATAAACTTACAATATTCTACTTCAGGTCAAACCCAGGGACTTTAAAGTCCCAAGGTATACAGTCTCCACGCAGAGTGATCTACTCCATTCTAGGGCAATCCATCCCCAGGCATCGTAGAATAAAGAGAAGGGTTTATCCATCGTCTTTTGGGGGTTGAGTAGAAAGCTCGCCCTGTTTCCAAAAGACTGTACACATCTCCAGCAATTAACTGGATAAGATGACAGTAAGGCAGCCCACCTCCATCAGCACCTATCACCTGCCTACTGGAACCTGACATCCTGCCATATTTCTGCATTAAGTGATTAAGTAGATAGGGGATCATATCTTTCAAACAGATTTAATCCAGGCTCCTGCAAATTGAAATAACAGAGGGGAAAGGATAAGAGCAAAAGTAGGGCCCCATTGGATCAGACCATCTAGTCCAGCAT
>NW_015230340.1:0-771 GCF_001447785.1 Gekko japonicus | reverse complement strand
ATCAGCCAGGACAGATGCAGGTTAGGGTGGGAAAGCTACTTAATCTCAAAGCATGTATCAATACAGAGGCATCTGTTTTTCCTGCTAAATTCTGTCTGTAAATTAAACATTTCTGAGGCAATTTCACATACATATCTAAAGGAACATACCTGAACCATCAACGTTCCAACTGAACCGATGAATGCACAAAATGTTTCTGCGTTCTTATCAGATCTTACCAGAGATGTCAGAGACTGGACCTGTGGTTTTCTATGTATAAAGCACATACTATTCCAATGACCCACAGATTCCATCACAAGAAGGCCTACAGAGGATACCTTGCTTGTGGACATGCTATTCCCACCAACTCCTGGAGATGGCATTGCTTTGGTTTAGGATTCTGAGAACTGATTATTGGATCCAAAATTATATTGAAAAACATAATATATAGTAATTTAGTGCTCAGACATCTAAGAATAGAAAAGTTCACACCTGTTTGCAGTTATGCAAATTTAAATCAAAGTTGTTTCAGTTTATGATCAAAACCTTATTTTATTATCTTTTCATGGAAATACTGACATTGTTTTCAATTGCTTCACAGGTACTATCTAGCTAAATAATGTGATGTAGGTCAAGCAAGCAAGGCCATTTTCTTGTGGCAAAAGAGTTACTCATTCGAGACAATGACCTGCCCATGAGGTACACAACAAAAAAAGAGACAAGGAGCAAAGGTTCATCTTTGTTTGAAATCTGTGAAAGCAGGAAAAGTAACTTTCCAGGGAAGCCAGGTTG
>NW_015230339.1:0-771 GCF_001447785.1 Gekko japonicus | reverse complement strand
AGTTCCCAGATGACATACATAGGTCAAATTTTATGCCAGTTCTGGGGTGTGTTGCTGCCTTGTAGGCCGAGTTCAGACTGGCAGTTTGGCCCAGCAGCCAAACGTTTCAGTAGCGGATTAAAGGGGTGGGTTCACACAGGGTCATCTTTCAGGCATCCCCCAGCCGTACTCAAGCCATCTTGTGCCGCTTCCCTCCCGAGTTTAAAAAGTACCAGGTGAAAGTGGTAGCAAACCGTGTGTAGAGCGGGTTGATTCCGGGTCCCTGATGTGTGAACACAAGCGCTGCTAAGGCAGGAACAACCCGCAGTCGATAATAGGTGCGGGCTGGTTCCGTGGGAAGGTGCCTAGGCGCATAAGCGCCTAAGCACATGACTGCAGCCGCGGGATGCTTTCAGCATGCGGAGATAAAGCTCCAGCCAGGCAGTTGCCTGGGAGACAGACAGGCAACATGGCAGCCCCGCGAGGACCCTCCTGGAAAAGGCCAGAGACCAAGTGTGGAGTCAGCCCTCAGTGCAGGAGGCCCTCCATGAGTCAGGGGGGAACATTGAGATCTATGAGCAGGTGGCCCAAGAAATGGCCACCCGGGGCCACAGCCGTACAGCTGAGGCATGCCGCTTCAAGACAAAAACAATGCGGCTGTTGTACAAGTGGACATTGGTGCACAACAGCGTCCCAGGGAATGTGAAGACAACATGTTTCTTCTTCAAACAGCTGCATGGAATCCTGAAGGGGGATACCAGTGTGAAGTCCAGGAGGGTTCGCAACAGCTTG
>NW_015230338.1:0-771 GCF_001447785.1 Gekko japonicus | reverse complement strand
AGCCATAATTTATCAGCCAGCAAAATAGCCTTTTTACAGCTTTTTCCCTGGCACTGAGTTGAGTTTCAAGACGTCACGTAACTTTTTGCCCAGGCCTTCTCGTGAATCATACATTGTTTGATCCCACGCTTTGCTCTGGCTTTGTATATTGATTTTTTTTTGGGGGGGGGATAGAAATTTCATGCTCTCTCCTGTGTATGTGTGTGGGCTTATCTTTGATCTGCTTTTATTGGCCTCTGCTGCTAACGGGCCTTTAAAATTGCTGTCGATCGGTTTTCGATTCCACTGCTGCTTCTGTGTCAGATGATGTTGTAGCCTTATTGTTTTTATGGGATTCTTGTTAGCCACTTTGTGGATCAATAAACGGCAGGGCGTAGGGTAGAAATGCTTTTAAATGGAAGCTTCCTTAGCTCTGGTTTGGTCGGAATTGACTCTCCCCCCCACCCCTACCCGTGCTTGTGCCACGATGGAAAACTTTCTGGTTTGCAAAGTCAATTGCCGTTCACCATGCCATCTGGGGTTAGGGGCCTGGGGAAAATTGGGGTTTGCTTCCTCTCCACACATGTGGATTCTAAGTGGAGTGTCTTAGAATCCCAGGATATAGTGCCCAGTGTTCAGTCACCATGACAACTTAGAATTTGATTGAAGGCTTTCCGAACGACAAATTCTTTTCAGGCACACTCTGTACATGAGGGGAAGGGAGGAAGTCAGGCACAAAGGAACACATCAAACAGGAATGGATCTGTGGTTCAGTGGTAGAGCATCTGTTTT
>NW_015230337.1:0-771 GCF_001447785.1 Gekko japonicus | reverse complement strand
TGTGGGATCAGACCATGCCAAAGCAGATCTGATACTGATGAGTCTGGATGAAGTGAGTTCTTCTGTGGTATACGGAAGAGACTGATTTGTACAACAGATATTATCCCATGATTCTGAGCAGGCACAGGTGTTGACAGCAGCTGGACCTGATGTTTCAGCTGAGGACAATATTTTGCTTGAGAATCGAGCAGAAATCTCTGCAGTGTCAACCTGTGGGAGACAATTGCCAGAATCATGATTGAGCCTCCCTCTGCATCTTCTTTCCAAACACTGAAAGCTTCCAAATGCTTTCTGTGGAGGACTGGGAAGGATTATCACCATTGTTCAGTGCAGAAGCTAAAATCCAGAGAAGTGATAAAGTTTTCTTTGAGACTATGCCATGGTTTAGTTCCAGGAACTATAATCCAGGAATCTCTGGTCAGGCTACGGCTTCCACTGAAATGCAGTGGAAAAGTTAATATTTTTCTGAGATTTTTGCCCCAACCTGAAAGATAGTTTATGGTTTCAGTCTTCCCCATGGGGGGAGTTCATTAGAGGCAGCTCCACACATTACAGTTACTCCACACATTACAGACACACTAATGTTACATAGGAGGGATGTACACAGCACAGCAATTTTTTTCAGGTTTGCTTCATTTTATTCACAATATTTACTATCATTGTATCATACTGCTATTTGGATGATGTTCACTTTGGGGTTTAATGGAATACACATTCACATCTGCAGTTTTCTACCCCACCCAACTGGGATGACATTTTCAAGGAAGGTAT
>NW_015230336.1:0-771 GCF_001447785.1 Gekko japonicus | reverse complement strand
CAAGTGGACATGGGAAAACGGTATGGGAGAAAAGACAGAATCCACTAGCGAGTTGCAATGGGCGATGGAGCATTTTCTGAGGCGAGTCCCCCAACGGTATGTGCGACTGAGAATCGGGTTGGGGATTCGCAGCACACATCCCATGTAGACGAGCCCTTATAGAGGTGTGCTGAACGGGATGTTCTCAGGATCAATAACTTCTAGCCATGGTCATCCGAGGCGGATATGCAGGACGAAAGCGTGCCGAGGGGAGAATAACGCCAAGCCGTCAAAAGGAAGATGCTTATCTCACCGCCCGCGAATTCTTGGCTTCCTTCATGAGCTCCCGCGCATACAGCACCTCCTCCTGGACAGTGTCAGCTGAGCAGCTTCGGAGCACTCGTACTTCTTCTTGGACCCTCACACACAAGCGGCTCATCATCTGGGGAGAGGAAGGACACGGAGCCATTAACTCCTGCCCTAGAGGCCAGGCCAAGTCCCGGACTCCCCCTCACCCTGCCTCGGGCTGGCAAATCCCAGAGATCCTGCACCATTCTGCATCCCATTTCCCTCTTTGGATGGAGAGGACCTGTGTGACGCCATGGCCTTAGGAAGGGGGAGATGCGGAAGGGGTTGTACAGGGAGATGGGAACGTTTACTTGCTCGGCGCTATTGGTGACGATTCCTTGGTGGAGGCGGAAGGCTTGATCCTGCGGGAACTTCTGTGAGTGGTTGTTCCTGAGAAGGCACCACTGGATCTGAGGTGGAGGAGGAGGAAGAAGAAGAGATTGG
>NW_015230335.1:0-771 GCF_001447785.1 Gekko japonicus | reverse complement strand
AGCTTTAGAGAGCTGCATAAAGGCTTAACAACATTATTTTAGCAGCCAAGAAATGCTGCTACCAGATTAGGGTGAGAGACTTCCATTAGCCCTCATCTCAACCTTAATCATAAACACCAGCATCCTAGGAAGACCACCTCAACTAATGCAATAGCCCTGCAGGAAAAACTCACTCCAAGACATCAACAACACTGATCTGAGGCGGCATGGGAAGAAGGAGGGGGGGGGGGACAGATTCCAGCTGCAATCCTATGTACACTGACCTAGAAGAAAGCCTGCTAACAAAGTGGGCCTTCCTTCTGCATAAATACAGAATTGCACTGGATTGTAGTCATTCCCTCTTGCAAACACAGCCTCAAATCCTTGCATTCTCTTGTTAGTTCAGTCTACGAGAACCATCACCACTTAGCACCATATTACGGATAAGAATCCTCAATCTTGCCATGAACTGGGCGGAGGTGGTGGTGGTGTCTATGTAGTCCTGCATATATTCCAGACAGCAGACAGTAGATTCCCCTGGAAGCTCACCGGCAGGTATGAAGGCAACCATCCTCACCTATTGCTCATCCTGAGTACCTAGTGTTCCAAGTCATACCGCCTCCAGCCTCAGAGGTTTCGTTTAACTAACAGAGGTATGCCATTAATGTCTATCCTTCATGAATCTGCCCAAACATTTTAAACAGGTATACTGCTTAAAACCCATCCAAGTCTGCAAATCACTGTCTCATCTTGTAGCAGTGAATTCCACAGGTGAGCTATATGTACTGTGTG
>NW_015230334.1:0-771 GCF_001447785.1 Gekko japonicus | reverse complement strand
AGAGAGTTTCAAAGTGAAAAGGCCCTTTTTTGGGTTGTCACCTGTTTGCTGCTGCTCTGCTTTGTTTCAGAGGTCACTCTCTACAAGTGATTGTGCTCAAAAGATTCTGAAATTATTTCATGAAGTACTGTGTAAATATGGCATTTAAGTCAATTCCTTAAGCCGTTTTTAACATCTGATTATTTTGTTTGTTTGTTAGAGATTTATATTACCTTGTTTAAATGTAAATAGAATTGACAGAACTATATACCTTAATAACCTAAAATATCTCCAGGAGACCATTGGTTTATATCATTGTTTACAAAATATGCTGGAGAGAAAGAAATAATTACATTTGGACTTCATGTTAAATAAAGGGAATTATGCCAACAGATCATATTCACATTAGCTGCACACATGAAAACCTCTAATTCAAAGTTTGTTCTTAACCAGCTACCACCTTAATCCATTAGCACCTGCCAGAGGACATCCAATAACCTGCTCTTTAACTTGGAAGAAAATATACAAAGGAGAGTCTGCAACATTTCTCATATTACAAGCCAGCTGGTAGTCAAAATCCATTCTGTTTCAGAAGTAATTGGTTTTGATATCTTTTGTGGCTAGTTATAGACCTACTTAAAATGAACGTTGCCTGTATACAAGCATGGGGAAGACCTTGCTAGTTTTTGGCATGCTGAGAATACCTAAATTTTGGTTCACACTCATCTTTGCAAACAGAATTAATGACATGCTTAAAGTAAATTATATTTATTTATTTTATTTATTTAACTT
>NW_015230333.1:0-771 GCF_001447785.1 Gekko japonicus | reverse complement strand
CCACACTATGTCAAATTCAGGGAGCTTCATATAACAAGAGCAAATTTGTATCGGTGATGTGTTGGTAACTGAGTCTACCTAATGGATTACTGCAGCCAACCCCAGCTCCATCTAAATCCACATTCATGGAAGAAAAAGAACATGTACATAATCCCACTTGACCATATACCCTCAAAAATGAAAATTCAATTTGGCCAGTCTTACAGAACAGAACTATCAGATGAGCTGGTGAAACATACCATAAAAAAGCCGATACATCAGCCTGAAATGAATTACTGCTAGTTTGCCAAATACTATAAATACAGATTTGTTGACTTTAAAAAAAATTATCCTTGCCAGTTACCCAGTTGTGGGAAATTACAGAAGAATGCTAGCTCATGGCTCAAATACCAAAGTGTTATACTTCACGTTACAACAGATGGAAATTATTATGGTTTTAGTCATACTTCACCCATTTTTTTCTAATGAGTGAACCACAGAAGGTCCTATTAATATCATTTTTAAAAGTAAGTTCTAGACACCAACACTTTTAAATTATCCTACTCAATAATGAATATATAGTATAAATGTAAAAACTAAAAATATCATTACACTCACCTCAACAGTATGGGTTGGATACAACCAGCTGTTCTGCTGTTGAAAAAGGGAGGAGGGGGTTCCCCTTGACCACCAAAACAGCTATGAGACCTGCACAGACAAAGCCATATAATAGGAGGGCTGTGGTAAGGAAGGCAATTAGGTGAGATTGAGTGGGAAAACTGACTGGATCCA
>NW_015230332.1:0-771 GCF_001447785.1 Gekko japonicus | reverse complement strand
GCTGTTTTTTCCTAGGAACTGATGGGCTTGTTGCCCTGTCTCTTGAAAGGAAGGGCTAGAAACAGGCTCAGAGCCTCCCCCTTTAAAGACAGGCATTCAGATTAATTTAAGTACCTGTAATTTAACTGCCTCCTTAAAAATTTAAATCCCTCCCCCAACAAAAAATCCTGGCTAGTACAGGCTTGGGGGCTGGGCTTGCTTCTCCTATATTTGTTGAAATGTGCCCCAAGTAAATCTAGTGAATTCTGCTGCTGCATACGCTCTATTGATTTAAGGGTGGGGGGTGGGGAGAGGCAGGTGAGCTTGGGAGGAGACATAGGTTGGAACCAGACTAAATGTTCTGCACACACAAGACATTATTTTCAGTGGCATGTAACATTCCTGCCTGTGTCCCTTCCACTGATCTCCCGAAAATGTTTTCCCTGGGAGACAAGGGGGCCTCAGAAACAGCTTGGGAGGAAGATCAGGGATCTGCAGCTGTAAGTGGAAAGTAATAGAAATGACCCCATCCCTCCTGTTTGTGGGAAACGTAGTCTAGATCCAACCCATACAAAAGTTTGGACTCCGTCTCAAAGGTACCATGGGGGGTTCTTATGCCTACTCCTGCTCTGATTGACCTCATCCCCTTCAACCTCCATTTAAAGAATGCAGACGTTTTGGCTCCTTGACTCTGTCTCTCCATCTGTTTTACCATTCTTTAAAATTAATTCCATTCAGAATGTTAGACGTTTGCTGTTTCCTCCTCCAGAAAGATTGCATCATGCATGCATG
>NW_015230331.1:0-771 GCF_001447785.1 Gekko japonicus | reverse complement strand
TGTTTGCATGAGAGCCTCCCCCTACCCCACCCTTCTCATGCAGAACATCATTAAGAATCCTGTTTGAAACCATCTTTGCTTCTGCATGATGTAAAAATGCAGGCACTTTGGTAAATTGGCATTAAGCTGGAGCCTGACGCTGGTCAGCCTGGATTTGTTAACACTGCATTGTGCATTGGGTGAGCATTTACGTTCCTACATTGGATTGGGACAGGGACCACAGCCTACAGGATAGCTTGGAGTCAATTGGTTGGGCGAGCAAGGGATGATGTAGGATGCCATTCTCCCTAAAGTGTGGTCTCATTTGGTACACTATCAGACTCTGAACACGCTGGTGACAGAACTTGATGAGAACCATTTGGGGGCCTGCCCCAGCATTAATCTGGTGCACTGTGCACATTGAGGGAAGAACTCCCAGCTGTGACTCTTTTCTGGTCAGATTGGCTGCAGCGCTGCTGCTGGTGGGGGGCACACTATCCAGACAAGGTCAAATTGGTGAGGTGGAAGGGGGCCAAGATGCTGGATAAGACCATAGAGGCTATGGGGAGGCACTGGATTCACCATCTGGACATTTCAGTATGCCTGGATGCCCTATTTCGCCCTGATGGGATCCACCTATCTGATTGGGGTATGTATATCTGGCTGCATAGCATAGCATACACACTTGGCTATTACTGTAGGAGCATTGCCAGAAGCTGGGTATCTGAGGCCCGGCTCCTGGGGCAGTATCACCATGGGCCTGGATCCATTATCAGGAAAGCCAGCCTGTGT
>NW_015230330.1:0-771 GCF_001447785.1 Gekko japonicus | reverse complement strand
GATTAGAATCTGCTGCTCTTAACCACCATACCACACCGCCTTTGTTTTAATAGTTTTAATTTCATTTTTAAAATATAACAGTCTAGTGGTAGGCTAACTGAAGTGTTCCATGATAAAAGCCAAAGGGAATAAGTCTTCCGTGAATCTTTTGCATTTATAGAAACCATGGCTAATGATGTTGAAAGTTATTCATTATAGCTTCCAAAAATTAATTTCATTGTTTTGCAGTAAAAGTTAACTAAATTTGTTTTCGTAATGAGTCATGGTTTTCAAATCTGCTAATGATTAAAGTATTTTCCTGTTGTGCTAAGAATGCTTTAAAAATATTTCAGCATTATGGGATTAATATTTGACTGGCCAGGTGACTGAATGGTCCACCTGTGCTGAAGCTTTTCTATCATTTCTTTCTGGAAAAAATGACACTTGAAAACTTTAAGGGGGGGGGGGACTACAGCAGACCTTTGTTCCTCAAACAAGAAATTCTAGTAGTTAAGTGTATAGGATTTAATATTTTCATATACATTTCTGGTGAAAATTCTTCTACTTATTTAACCCTTATTCATTTGTCTTTCTTGAATATTTAGCATTTACAGAGAAGTCATAGCAGGTAGAAGTCAAATTTTTAATTTTTTCCCCTCCAGCGCTGATTTGAATAAAGTTATCTTTCTGTTAGGGAGAAATTATATTGAACTTTAATTCGACTGTCATGGCTAATATTTCTACAAATTAGAACAGTCCATTAAGAATATATGTTAATACACACACACACAC
>NW_015230329.1:0-771 GCF_001447785.1 Gekko japonicus | reverse complement strand
TTTTCTGATGCCCACATCCATTCTGTACAGCCAAACAATGAGCTGAGGGCATGTGATGCTGTTAAATTATGTTATAAAGCTAAGCAGGTTTCAGTCTGGTCAGTACTTGGATAGAAGCTTGCTGAGAATAAGGATGATTTCCGGTTCCTCATCTCTGTTCTTTTGGCCCACAAATCCTTACTTAGAATTCACTTCTCCCTTGTTCAAATCAAGCCTGTGATTCTTTATTTTCATACCAATTTCTGTTTCCTCACACTGGACTCATTTATTTGGGAATAAATGAAATTATATGCATACATGACATCAGCGTATGTATAAATAGGAGATCAATTGTACAGCACTGCATACACAATATAAATGACCCTACAAAACCAAAATGAAAAAGCCAACAACCAATGACAACATAAATACAAAAACAAACAAACCCAAAAACCTAAATAATGACCATCTGATCATTAGTGTTAGAAATCCTACGTAAACTGTAATGAGCTCCTGAAAAGGAAGATGGATAACAGGGCTGCATATATTTCATTCTAAAATAATTAGTATCCTGTGAACAAGCATCCCAAATCCTTCACTGAGAAAAGCTGAGCTCTGCATCTGAATAAATTATGCACATGGATGCAATTCCTCCCCCCCCATTATCTGCATTACATTTACCATTTAACCTTAGAGAGGAGATTGTGGCTTAACTAATGGACACTGTGTAGCAGACGTTAAGTAAGCTTCCACTAGGGATATGAGCTTCCAGGTGGGACTTGGGGATCCCCC
>NW_015230328.1:0-771 GCF_001447785.1 Gekko japonicus | reverse complement strand
TCCCGGTGAGAAAGGCGGACTATAAATAACCTTGTATGGTACGCAATTGCTCCTCGCCCTTACACAAGAGGGTCCACAGCCTTCTGACAAGCCAAAGACAGCTAGATTTATTTCACGGTCGTTAAACTGTATCAGCAGGGCCCGCTGTTTCAATGTTTTATTTTTATATAAACAAATGAAGGCCAGGGGAACGTTAGGGAAAAAGGGAAGTAAGACAGCTTGAAGGCAGAGAGCCAGCCCCCAGAGAAGCCCACTGGGGCGCTACCAACGCAAACAGCTGCCTCGAGAAACGTCTTTTTGTATTATTATTTACTGCCCTCGGGACGCATCTCTGCGAAGTTCTCCGGCGCTGGTCTCACCGCCTTGCGCAGGAGCCTTGGCGTGTCTCCTTGGGGCTTGCGCAAGAGAACTTCCCGGAAGCGAGCAGCATTTGGCACGCGCGGTTTTTCTGAGAGAATTGGGCGTGGAACTGGGGGGCGACCCTGTTCCCCAAAAAGGTGCCCTTTTCAGCTCAGCGCTGTAACAATCCGACCGGGGGCTGGTCTACTCGGCGGTCGACGACGCTGAGTTCAAAGGCCCTACTTCTAAGAAAGCAGGCATTTAACTGCAAGCAGCGAATGGTAGATTCAGACCATTCTTGGATCCCAGGTTAGGTCGTTCTAGGATTCTAGGAGGGGGATCTTTTCTCCCCTCGCACTTAGATTTTAATAACTCGGTGGTATTTTTTTTAATTACACCCCACCAGGATCTTTATTTCTTGTAAACTACCTT
>NW_015230327.1:0-771 GCF_001447785.1 Gekko japonicus | reverse complement strand
TGTTTAAGGTGGTCCAGAAATCCCATAGATAAACAAATGCCCCCATTTCCGTTTATCCTATTTATCTCCCACGCATTAAGGAGCAAGAATGTTCGACTGAGACCTTTTCACCAAGCTCTGACAACCTACTGTTATTTGTATCTGTTTGAAAAATGCACTTTTGATGGGCGGTAGGCGTCCCAGTTTTTTTGTTGCTCTTGGACAAACTTCCCTCTTACATCAGAAAACCCTGGATGCGGTGAGAACATTTTCCAAAGGTTCCATTTGTTTTCTCAGAAACTTCTTTCTTCTCCTTGTCCTGCATTCCTCTGAAAGCTTCAATAACAATACCTGAATGTAAACTGAACATCTTGCAGAAAGTGATTTTTTTGCCTTTGACTGCAAGTTCACTGTGACTTCATTTCCAGAAAATGCGTGACAAATCCCTCAAGAGCTCTATCTTTTCGACCAGCCAGGTAGTCATTACTAGTTTCCGTGAAACCAAAAAGACCTCAGCTTCCCCACCTCTGAAATCATTATCTGCACCACAACGTAGCTTTTCATACCACACCAAAATGGATCTCAGCATATTTTGTGTTGTTTTTATCCACTCCCCTCTACATCTTACCAGAACATAAAGAGTCAGTCCAATACAGTGATGCTTAGTTCAGCAGTGCAACTGATTCCAGGTTAGAAGAAACCAGCCGCCTGGTATAAATCTCTCTGTGTACATAATGGGCTCTCAAGTCACAGCCAACCCACCGGGTTTTCAAGGCAGGAGATGTTCAGAGG
>NW_015230326.1:0-771 GCF_001447785.1 Gekko japonicus | reverse complement strand
AAAATAGCCCTGCCTACAAACAAAAGTCATCCAGATAATGGGCTGTGTCCACTAACCCTATCTTATAACATAGGGTCCACTCCATAAAGGAACTGAACTACGCAAATGCTATGCATGAAACCGAACATCCTATAGGCAGGTCCTTATCCATATAAAACTGTCCCTCAAAGGTGAAACCCAGCAACTCTAAATCAGAGGGTGTGAACAGGCAGGAGTCGAATGGTGGATTTAATATCACACTTAGCCAGCTCTGCCCCCATGCCACAGTGTTACACAACCCACATTGCATGGTCAAAGGAAGCATAGCGGACTGAGCACACGTCCTCTGGTATCGCATCCATTACCAACTCACCACTTGGGTAGGATACATGGTGGATGAGATCATACTCCTCCGGGACCTCCTTAGGCACAACACCCGATGGAGATACCCATAAATTAGGCATTGGTGGTGCAAGGAAGGGGCCCAATACTCATCCCTCCCTGCACCCTTTTTCAGTTTTTGCCCACACCACATGGTCCATCCCCATGACCGAATGCAGATTATCAGCATGGAAGAGTCTCCTAGGGACCTGACACGGGTTCCAAAAACCATACGTGAAACCTTCCTACAAATACAAATGATCAGCGTGCCTAAGATAAGGTGCTCCAGAGCTTCCATCTTAATTGGTCTGGGACCCTTTACCAGAAGTGGGGTTGACACTCCCCCCACGTGATTGCTTACTCCTTGGTTGCTCCCTATTCCCTGTCTGTGGTTTTGTCCTGGGGCATGCC
>NW_015230325.1:0-771 GCF_001447785.1 Gekko japonicus | reverse complement strand
GGGGGGGGTGTCACCCTGGGAAGGTAACAGAGAAACAAAAGATAGACTCAACTGCTCCCTGCACCACAGCGCCCCCTGATGGCAGCCTCATGTCTTGCCAGTGTTGAAACTGGCATGGGGCAAAACTGGTTGATCCAGGTTAAGAAAACCAAAAGGAAACTGGACAGCTGTTGTGCTCTGTAACGTCTAGACTGGCTAACTCCGTCTCCATCAGATTTCCATGAATAAGAAGAGATTTTGGCCACCCACTAACACTAGCGTGCCGTGAAAAGGGTCACCTGCTGGATTTTGGCTTGGCATTCAGTTTTTCAACCAATACTTCTCAAACATGCGGGGACCTTCTAGCAAAGCAGAAGATCCAACGACAACTGAAGCCCCTCCGCAAGACCCGAGTGGATCAGGTAGAAAATCCCTCTCTTTTGGCCAGTACATATCCAGCTTGTTTTGCAGAAGATTTATAATGCCATCCTAAACAGAGTTATACCCTTTCTAAACCCATTGACTTCACTGGACTTGGAAAGAGGTAACTCTGCAGAGGATGGCACTGTTGGTTACCCTTTTTCTTGTCTCTCTCTGTGTGGGGTGTGTGTTAATACGTATATTACTGAAAGAGTGGCTATCTTGATAAAAGTACTGAGATCCTGGCTGATGATGGAACTTTTAAAAGTTTACAGTATTTGCACAAGCTTTTAGCAATGGCTGTTCTCTGTAATCTCTGTACAATAAAGGGGGTTGATTGACCTGGCTGGAGGAAATAACCCCAGCAGAAAG
>NW_015230324.1:0-771 GCF_001447785.1 Gekko japonicus | reverse complement strand
TGCTAACTTGGCCCACTAAGAGAGGGTTTCACCAGTACTACAAAGTAGTGACCTCATCTTCAGGACATCCCCTGACAGCACTCCTCGGGAATCCGGGGATTTGCATTTGGGGGGGGATGGAAAGAACTCTTTACAAAACCCCGCCCCTCTGCAGTTGTTCCCAGGGCCTGTGAGCCATGACCATTCACCAGGGAACGCCCCAGAAAAGTCAGAACCCCACGGAGGAGTCCGGGCTGGGCTGGCATAGCCTCCCCAGCACAGAAGGGCTCCGTACCTGCTGCCATGTGGACCAGGACACTCTGGTTGGGTCGCAGGTTGCCGAAGTCAAAGAGGACCATGTAGGCCGTGATATAATTGACCAGGAAGGCCGCACCTTCCTCAAAGCTCATCCCTTCTGGCATCAGGAACGTCTGGTTGGCTGGAACGGTCACCACTTCCTGCCAGAGCCCCGATCTGGATAATATCATCACTTTATCACCAACCTGGAACGAGAAGAGACATTTAGCAGGGCTGGCAGGACGAAGGCCGGAGGCTGGCGGGCCAGACCCGACATCCCTGCCAGAGGAGAGGGGCCCTTCTGGACCAAAGCGGGATTCCGTTTTGAGTGGAACACACATGGGCAGAGGCAACCTCCATCACGGCCGTCAACCACCGTTCCAGAAAGGCAGCAGGAACTTCCCCACTTTCGGCTGTGGTTGGTGACTGGCCAGCGCAGGTCTGCTCAGGAGCCATTCTCTGCAGAGACTGCACTGCATCAGCTCTACCTAAATG
>NW_015230323.1:0-771 GCF_001447785.1 Gekko japonicus | reverse complement strand
AGCCACTGTACTCAGAGCATAACATGCTTTATGAATAATTTAATTAACCAATTCTTTCACTGCACCTTCAAAACATTTTACTAGTGCAAGTTCAGACTACCATTCAGATTTCCACATGAATTATGCTGGAATTACACTACTTACAGTTTCTGGAAAGAAGTTAATTGGTGTAAATAAAATTAAATATAGAAAGTCAGATACTAGCAAACTCAATATGGATTCTTTTGGTACAAAGAAGTATGTATATTTAAATATTCACTACTTTGCTCTGCTGCTTTTAACTTAATTTACTCCAGGTAGTGCTTTAGATAGAATATTGTAAGTACTACAGCAATACAGTAATTACTGTACATTCCACAACTGCCTGAGCTGAAATGAAAAGGTCCATACCTGCAAACCAACACGAATACGCTTTGTTAGGGCTCCTTCTGGAAAGACAGCCTGAACTTGAGGTACTACTGTACTGCTCAGTATTCCACCCTCAGGTCCAATCAGGTTACTGTCTTGTTTGATACGGGATACTACGGCAAAGTATTGTGGGAAGTCCCGAGTGATGATACGGCAAATGCGTTTCTTCTCCAACTCTTCAGGAGTGTCAAGGACTGAGTAAAAAGAGAATGTAGTTAAACAATATTTATTTAATATTGTAAACACTGACATTTCCAGAAAGAAAAAAATTATACAGAGATTTTACATAATGTGAAGATAAATGAAGGGTGAATAGAAGGTTCTCCAAACTGTCTATATTTTGTTCACACTGGCCATAATAAA
>NW_015230322.1:0-771 GCF_001447785.1 Gekko japonicus | reverse complement strand
CATTTGTTCTCGAGCACAATTCAGACTCCTGGTTCTTATCTTTAAGGCCCTAAACAGTTTGAGGGCAGAGTACATGTTCAGCCCACCAGTTCAGATCTGCCTCTTAAGCCCTACAGTATGTGCCCCCACCTTCAGAAGCAAGGCAGGATATGACTGGAGACAGGGCACTTTCAGTGGTGGCACCTTCCCTGTGGAATGCCCTTCATCTTTAGATTCAGCTGCCTGGCACCCACCCTGTCCTCTGCTAGGCCCCAGGCCAAACCATTTCTTTTTGCCCAGACTTTTAATTAAGGAGTTTGATCTTTTGACATCATTTTTAGGATCTGCTTCCAGCCTGAGAATCGCTTCATGAGACTTGTTTTGTGTCGTGAAGCATTTGATGCTCTGACTGGGTATTTAAATGCTGGGTTTGAAATAGTTTATTAATTGTAAATGACTTTTATGCCGCCTTATTTTTTTTAATTACGTTTTACTTTGTTAAGATGCCTGGGAGCAGATTCTCTGGAGACGAGAGAGAGAAGTCTTCTAAAGAAATAAATAATTTTTAAAATTGATCTCGGCTGCCTTGTAGCACAAAAACAAAACCTATCTGTGTTACGGACGTTATGTCAAAGGATATACATGATGTACATGCTCCTAAGGTCCATAAAGCTGAATCAGTCATCTTATCACTCAAACACACTTCCCTCAGAGGAAAAATAAATGCTGTTTTTATAGCCTATCTGACAGGCTAGCCTCGTTGGAAGTAAAGCAGGGTCAGCCCTGGTTAGT
>NW_015230321.1:0-771 GCF_001447785.1 Gekko japonicus | reverse complement strand
AAGTGTAGTAGTCTTGTGGCCACCATGATGCCTCCTGGGCTGGTTAGCCAGCAGGCAGCTCAGGGTGCACCCAGTCCATCTGGCCAGCAGGCAGAGGATGTGTTGGCTGTCCTGGGGGAGGGGGGACCTGGGCTGGCCGGCCCAGGGTGCCACAACCCCTTGGGCTGCCCCTCCCTTCAGAAGCCTTTCCTCACATTCTCCAAAACAACAGACAGAACTTGGGAAGGAGTGCTAGCCTGGCCTTCCACTATAGCTACCTTGCACTTTAGGGTTCAAAATAATCCTCCCTGGACACATAAATTCATTCTGCTTTAAGCCTTTGAGCTCCAATAGACAAGGACTGGGTTGCTGAATACTGTTAACGTTTTCATAGTGGTTCAAGGGCCACAGATTTTCATTATGCCTCAACCTGCCAAACGCTTTCTTCTGGTATCGTTACTGAAATCACATGGTATGTTGCTTCTGAACCAGAACCTTGGGGGGGTTGGAAGCAATGCTTGATCTGGTCCAACAGAAGGAGTGTAACAGCTCCCGATGGCTTATCCGGAGCCAGTGCCTGGACGCGATGTCACATGGGAAGTGACTCCCTGCGATGGCTCCCACACCATGCAAGGAGAGTCCAAAGGTGTGCTAAATTTCCGCATTTCTAGTGGATCTATTCAGTCCCTTCTGTAGGCCTATGACAGTTCGGTCCCTGCTTGCACGGTTAAGTAGCCATTGCAGAGCTAACACCATCAATAGTACTGGGGTTGCCAACCTCCAGATGGTGGC
>NW_015230320.1:0-771 GCF_001447785.1 Gekko japonicus | reverse complement strand
TTGAGGATTTTTGTCTATATATTTTCCCTGGAGTGTGGTTTCAACAATGAAATTGATCTTTGTTTCCCCTCAGACAGCTCCTTGGGCAGGCTCCAGCCATACAGAGCTTTCAAGGTTGGTTCTAACTCAAGGTCATTCCCTAAAAGAATGTCTCAGGGCAAGTATTGAGGGGTATGTGAATGCAGTCAACTGGCAGCCCATGACCTAGTGTCAGCCCACAGGCATTTTTATCTGGCTTTGGGGGCCTTACCAATTTTTTATTCAAGGTATGGTAAAAGGTCTGTCTACAGTTTCACTTGGAAAGAAAGGAAAATGTTTTCCAGTAGTTGAATACTGAAATATTCTATTTTTTCAATATTTTGTCTCTTTTTAAATGTTATATGAAGTATGTTAAATGTACAGATTTTTAATGCTCTGCTTGGGCACATACATTTTATAACTGGAAAGCTGTTACTACTGTACAACACCACATTTATTACAGAGTCTGACCTCTCTGGGAGGTGTCAGTTTGTGTTGCAAAATATGCTTCTGGGCCCCATCACACTGTCTGGAGGCTAGAGTGGCCCCAATAACACACAGGTTAGTTATCCTTCTCTCAAGCAGGTATAAATATGAGGCCTTTATCTGCTGTTGCCTTTGGGGACAGGTTCTCGTCATTTATGTCTTTACCTGCCCAAATTACAAACCAGAAGCAGAACAGAAACTTGTGCAAAAATTCTACAGCACTCTGAAAAGCAAGGTTAGCCTCAAATAATTGCTCAAAAGTGAGAA
>NW_015230319.1:0-771 GCF_001447785.1 Gekko japonicus | reverse complement strand
GATCCACAGAACCTGCAATATAAATACCCCACTTAAAATACTTGAAGGCTGTACATTTGCAAGAAAATAGAGTCCTTTTTTAAAAGGAGTATTCATAATTATGCACAAATTCAAATTTCAAAATCTACCATTTGGATTTTAAGTTCTATCATGAACCTTCATTCTGCATATTTGATGCTGAAACTTCAGTATTAAGACATACAAACGCCAACTGTTAACTATGACCTGAGCTTCACTTAAGAAAAAAATGATTTTGGGATTTCAGAGACAGACTTCAGAATGTTCAGAATATATCTCTGTTAGTATGAAATTCCCTTTCAGCTCTTATTCAGTATACTGTGCAAAAAACCACTTAAGAAAACAAACTATGAAATGAATATAGAACAAACTAAGCTAAAGATAAGCAGAGACATCACACATAACATACATTCAGGTATATTGAAGAGAAATTGATATGTATGCATGTGTGCATTAATTAGACAGACATACTATGTAAACGAGAAAGAGATGTATCCATATATTCTCAGAGGAAAAGCAACTTGGCTTGCATCTAGCAAAGTCAAGAAGTGACCTGCAATCATCTATCCTAATCATCTACCTGATAAAACAATACTGGCAATTTGTATCAATTGGCCAAGTACATACTGTTAAAAAGGATGCGGCAGGAATGAGTCCAGTCTAAGATGCTCAACCCTTACGAGGTGACATATGACACACAAGAGTATTACATATATTCAACTGATTCATGGCGTAATTTACAAATTGCCTTTA
>NW_015230318.1:0-771 GCF_001447785.1 Gekko japonicus | reverse complement strand
GATAGGAAGTTGGGGGGGCTTGGTGGTAAATGGGGGGGGGCAGGCCCAGGGATGCCCTACTGTAGCTACGGGCCTGCTCTCACAATCCAGTTCTCAGGCTTCTCCCCAGAACCTTTTTCTTGGTTGTGGCAATTTTTCAAGCCTCCCCAAGTATAAGTAGAGGCAGCCCAATAGTGCTTGGTTCAACCTTTCAGGCCCACCCCAACCCATTCAGTGAAAGCAAGCAAGAAAACAGAGCCAGCAGCTACTGTAAGATTCCCCAAGTAGGGATCCTGAAGGAACAACGATGTGCTGAAGGAGGGGACACACGGCTGCCTTGGGCCAGCCTGGCTGGAGTCAAGAATACAGGGCTGGGTTAAGACAGTTTTATGTTTCATTCTAGAGGCCCTAATCCCAGGCCTAAACTGTTGTTTACTTAGCTTGTGTGTAAATCTGGCTCTTTTTAGGATAGATTGGCACTCAGTCTCTCAGGGCAACCCAGGCACCAACAGGAAGGGATTCTGTTGCAAACTGAATTCAGTTTCTAGCTGCATGGATGAGCTGGATTTCTTGCTGCTTGAATGGAGCCATCTGAAGGCTAAGGTCTACAGGTGTTAGTCTTGCACTTCACTAATGGAGGCAGCTTTTCTCAGGTGTAGATGGTTCACAGTCACATCCCTACTACTGTTGCTCACTCTATTGCACATGTTTGTCTGTGTCAATAGGTTTCATAGGGGAAAAAAAGACTTGTTTCCAGTACTAAAATCACAACACTTGAAAAGCTATATAAAC
>NW_015230317.1:0-771 GCF_001447785.1 Gekko japonicus | reverse complement strand
GATAACCAATGCAGATGTTTCAGTACAGGAGTTATATCTCCTTACCAGCTCATTCCCATAGTGGTGTTAATCCTATCAGAGACAATACTATGGTAGCAGCAAGATTTCCTTTGGACATATCTATGTCCTGCTTTTCTTTCACACCTGAACTGCAAATTCTGCTGATCTGCGCTGTACCAACATTGTCACTGTGACCTTGTTAGGAGCACTGCGTGTTCTATCCAGTGAACGATGAAGGGGCAATCCCCTCCCCCCTCCTCCATCATTGCTGCCAGCTTGCTGTTCAGAATTCCTTCCTGTCTGCACAGAGCCATCAGCATCCTGCACTGCCTTATGCCTTCTAAACCTCGTCCCCTGCTGTGCCCCTGCCTGGCTGCACTCATTGCAGGAGCTGTGCTTATTCATGCTGGGTCCCTGGTTATGCAGCACAGCTGGCACCTGTCCTCTTTCCCCACTCCATATGCTTGTCGTGGTCTGAGATGAGCCTCTGACAAGTGGCTCAGCATCCATACATCCCATTCTTGCTCTGCAAAACAAACAGGCACAAACAAGGTCAACCCCCCAACCCTGTGTTTCTTCGGTACTTCTAGTCCCATCTGGAGACTGACCCATGCCCTAGATCACCACTGCTCATGTGGCTGTGGTCTCTATTGTTCTCAGTCTGTTCTCCAAATAGCCCTGCCAAAGATTAGATCCAAGACATGAGGCAGAGCGCTAACTGCTGCCACTCCGTACAAAGAGGCCCCTTCCAGTTTGGTGTAGTGGCTAAGT
>NW_015230316.1:0-771 GCF_001447785.1 Gekko japonicus | reverse complement strand
GTGCCCGCAGGCACCAGGATGGGGACCCCCTGCTTTAAGGGAAAGTGTTTTTGTTCATGTGGCGTTGTGATGCGCTGTGCCCTCATTGCGCGTGTTCAGTTCATTGCACGTATTCAGTTCTGCAGATTTCTCACGGAGATGCATTTCCGTTTTGCTTCTCCTCAGGGCTCTTCCAATCCCGACGGCTACATCTCCACTCTCCCCGGCTCGAGCGTCGTCTTCCACTGGCCGCGCAACGACTACGACCAGTTGTTGTGCGTTCGGCTAATGGATGTCCCCAACTGCATCTGGTCTGGAGGATTTGAAGTCAACAAAAATAATTCTTTCCACGTCAATATGAGGTGGTTACTGGGGGATGATTTCTCTTGAATGCTTCCTTTTTGTGACAGCCAGCCCCCCCCGCCCCATTTTAGAGAGACGGTTGTCAGATCTGCAGAAGTAGCAAGTTCACTGTGTCAATTCCAGAGAGATTGTTATCTAGATGTTGCCGTGCCTTTTCTCGGGCTTCCCTAGCAGTCAGGGTACATGCCAGGTTTCAAATCGCCCCAGGGTTTTTCGCTAGGAAAATAGATCCAGGCTGTCCTGAAACATTGTGTGGCAGCGTAGCGTAGTGTCAGACTAGAATCTAGAAAATCTGGCTTCAAAACTCCATTCTCAGTGGGGGACATGGGACAGGCGCACCCTCTCCGATTACCCGACCTCATAGGGTTGTCAAGAGGATAAAACAAAAGAGGAGAGAGACAGAAACACCCTGCACTTCTCCTCTCTCAT
>NW_015230315.1:0-771 GCF_001447785.1 Gekko japonicus | reverse complement strand
GGTCTGCAGGAGGGCAGAGAGCAAGGAAGCTGGCAAGCCAAGAACAGAGGGAGAGTGACATATGCAAATATGCTTAAATAGCCTTTGGGCTCCCGCAGTCCGCACCCACCCTCTGACATACTGCCTGGCATGGCACATTGTAGTAAGACCCAGCTCACCCTATCTGGTATAGCCCTGAGGGCACCATGTGGCTGGACAAGTCTCCTTTCTGCCTCCACCCCACCTCCTGCACCGCAAACGTTGGCAGAGGTTAGTCTTAGCTGTGCCTCTCACTTGTATTGCAGAAACTGCAATTCCTAATGCTTTATATTCAGTATTAAATAATCTGACCCGCATTTTTAAAATGACACAGAACCCCCATCAGAATGTGTCTTCTTTTTTCATACCACTATTAGAAATCCACAATAAAATATAATACATATATTGTGCTGGATATGATTCAATGTACAGATGCTGGAGGTGACCCATAATTCATACCTGTATCTTATTTCAATGTCATAATATGACCTGTTTTATATCTCACTCTTCAGTACAAAAGTCTTTTAAAACACTGCTGTAGTTGTACAGTTTATAACAAAAGACCCAACTAGCTGTCAGAATAAAATTCTTCAGCGTAGGAAAGCATAACCATTGATACCTAGAGGCATTTTCAAAAAATAGCTGTCTGCAGACAGTCTGCCCTGATAGGGGAGTTGAAATTCCTTCATTCTCATAATTAGACTCAAGAGGTGACAGAGAAACCTGTAAGAATCTTATCCACAGGTTAAAATT
>NW_015230314.1:0-771 GCF_001447785.1 Gekko japonicus | reverse complement strand
TCACACACACACGCGTGCACATGCACACACATGTACACACAGAGTATTGTTTAGATTTACAAATCAGACTGGTTTAGTAAACATAATAGTCTAGTGGTAGCAAACAATCAAGGAAACGTGCTATTTATATTATTTTACACAGGAATTAGTGGCACAAACTGAAAGATACGGAGGGTGGAGGGGGGCAGCCATTAACTTCAGTAGTAGAGACCACATTAGATCATGCTTTGCTTTCCTCTGCTCATACTGCAGCAGAAAGTGTAGGAAAAAAAGGCCACAGAGGGCAACCAATTTTTTGGGTTGGTTTCTTTCTGAGTACCATCCTGGGATGTTCCCTTATCCATATGGTCCAAATGTGAAGAAAAATGCCTCTCTTGGTTTCAACGGAATGTTGAAAGGTTGAAAAGCCCTCTGACAATTGTCTCTTCTGCTGCTCATGCTGTGATCACATCTGGGTAGAGACAAGCTTAATTTTCCTGTACATAAGATGAAAAGGCATTAATAAGATTGAACAATTCTTAACTAGTCCTCTTCCATCCTCCTCCTGACTATTTGGCTTTTAAGATGCAATTTCTATCTGATTATTAGTTTGTGCAAGCTCTTCCAAAGTTTTCCAGACATTAATGGGACAAGAGACACGTGCACTGGACTTTTTGAACAACAAATTTCTTCATTGGTCTTATTTCTTATCTTCAGATACTCAATAGAGGGTCTTCCAGTAAATGATTCTGTTTAGTTTAATTCCTAGCTGACACATCTTTTTAAGTCTGT
>NW_015230313.1:0-771 GCF_001447785.1 Gekko japonicus | reverse complement strand
TTTTTTTCCTTTACCAGATGTAGAAAAGTTCTCTTCATCATCCAGTCTCTTCTGCCAGTGACCTCTTTTGAAGAGATTTTCATTTGGATGTAAAATAGTTTATCTGTTACCTAGGTACAGACAATCACGATTAAGTTGCAAAATATGAATGCATACTTAAGCAACTTATTGAATTTCTCAGATACATATTTAGACACAGATAAGTGGTTTGTACATATAGTTATATGGTTTACATTGCACATGCATTCTTTGTAGCCTTAACATTTGCATCCGAAAGATTGACATCCTGCTTTGGAATTGGATGAGGCTGACTTTGAAATGCAACACAGCTATGAGCTCAAACCAAAAGATGCTAGCTGTATCAATGGATTTTATGCCATCTTCAATGCACTGTTTGCTGTACAGCATTCAATCCTCTTCCAATGTACTTGTGGCATGAGCACAATAATACAGGGTCATTTGTAACCAAGTATGTCACATATATAGGGGGAAGGAATATTAAAAAATGATAAAGAATTATATGTGGGATGAAGCAAATCCATGAAGGTTTGTGGAAATATAGGGGTAGGAGATGTGGGACTGTATGGGAATGGAATATGGAGTAGTAATGACATGGAAGAGACAAGAAGCTCTGCTGGCAGCAAGAGGCCCATCTCTTCCCTGTATCTAAGACAGCACTGCATGTAGTGTAATTCTGTACATAAATGGAATATGCAAAGCCCTTGTTTGAATTACAGAAAAAAGATTAGGATGGCTTTAATTATTGTACTT
>NW_015230312.1:0-771 GCF_001447785.1 Gekko japonicus | reverse complement strand
AATACCTCCACGTGACTCATCCTGCACTTTTACAGTGACACGATGTTTCCACTTCCGCATGACGCAACAGTGTGGTGGGCTGCATTTTTCTACTCCACAGCAGTGACTACCCCTTGGGGGGTGTAAGGCAGAGCATCCCCTGCGAGGGATGTGGGTCAGTGAAGTCATACCCGCTGGGGAAGAGAGGAGAGCATGAAGGCCATTTTTGATGGCAGATCTCCGTCCCCTCCCCCGTTTATAGCCTTTCCAAAGCGGTGCTGTGGGTGGCGCGAAGCTGAGGTGGAGCCAGTTTTTTTCTGTACAGTCGGTGTCAGCTGGAACCAGGCGAATCGAACATTGGTACAGGCAACCGCGTGAGAAAGGGACCAGTGTGTACAGCGCCCTTTCAACCGGTTGGAGTGAAGTCTTCGTTCTTACTTCCTCGTTTGCGATTAAAACGGGGAGAGAAGGACTTAGTGTATGTTTCTTGGCTTAATGGTAGCAGTGTGCATATAACTTTCTGGCAAGCTGGTCATCGCTGGTTCTTGTTGCCAGCCCTTTTAGTTTACCTTCTTCCGTGCATTAGGCTAGAATGGCCTTCGCATTATAGTATTACACAATTAGAGAAGAGATTGTAGGATTGCCAGAGGCAACAGCTTAAATTTACAGAGAATGGTGGCAGTTGACAGATTGGAGGCCTACGGGAGGGAGGGAGGGGGGTTTGTTCCTGGCTGTATAGTAGTAGTAGGAGATGGTAGGGAGGTGGGGGCAGGTCAAGGGAAGGGGGTCAGT
>NW_015230311.1:0-771 GCF_001447785.1 Gekko japonicus | reverse complement strand
TCCCTCACTGTTTCTGCTACAGATAAACTGGAAACCTGGTGGGATTGTAACAAGGCAGCCAGGAGGGGGTGGATCACGTCGTAGACACTTGTACTACTTTCCCCGGCTTCTCCCCTGGACCTCATTTAGCACTTCCCGCCAGGTGTCCCTTTCGGCCTCTGACAAGATGCATGTGGCGTCCTCGAGAAGGAACTTACAAGGTGTTTGAGCCGCCTAAGGCCGGCTGGAGGAGAGCTGAGCTTGCTTCCGTAGGAGGCCGGAACAGATGTGTGGCAAGACCCAGAGATATCCTTGTGGCTGAGGAAGGGGGGGGGGATAAGATTCCTCCCCCCCCTTCCCATTCTCCCAACCACAAGTCGAAGCCGGACTCACCCCAGAAGGAGGCTGGAGGGCGTTTGGCTCTGCAATGCAGGCAATTCCAGGCAAACAGCTGATTTGTTCGTTTAATGTGCTTCCTAAGTGGTCGGTGCTAATGTCCGGCTTCGTGTTGCCAGCCCACCGCCACTGTGGCCTCTGCTTCGCTTCATTCCATCCGTTTGCTGCCACCATCCTGCGAGTAAATCTGCATTCTGGCCAGTCGCCAGGCCCAAAGGCCAGGAAAACGGAGGAGTGTCACACTGGGCCTGACACTGATAGGGAGACAAGCCAGGATCGCCCGCTCGCTGGGATCGTCCCCAAGTATCTGGGTCCGGAGTCGCTCTCTCAGTTCAGTTCCTTCAAAGTCACCTTGGGCACAAAGTCCTCACCCCAACCCCTCAGTTCTCATGCCTC
>NW_015230310.1:0-771 GCF_001447785.1 Gekko japonicus | reverse complement strand
ATCCGCCCGACATTCGTGCCTTTCGCACAACATAGACCCATTTGGCTGGAAAAGTGCTCTCCTCTGGCAGAAGCAGGCTTCCTTGACACAGTCTTGCACCAGGGAAAGGTATCTCCTGCTGGAGGCGAGCACCTTTGCTAGCAGAACAGAGCTAGGCAACCCTGTACCTGCCTTGCTGCTGGAGGGCAGTGAAACCCAGTGGTTATCAGGAGCCACTCAAGCTGTTTTCAACGTGTTTTTCCACCTGTTTGAGACCCAGCCTCATGGAATGCGGTAAGACGTGTCCAAGTCGATAGGGCAGATCTGAACATAAAGGAGACTTGAGAAAAACAGCCTGGGCTTCTTTAGAGCTTTCTGGATCTGGGTTGGGTTGTCTACCCAGAAAAATGTCCTGTCCCCTTAATGGGGACTTTGTGGGATGTTATTTACCGGGTGTTCCTTACCTCCACGCATAAAGCCCCTGTTTAAAGGGCAGGACTTTTTCCCTCCAGGCTGTTGGCAACCTTAGATCCAGGCGCTCTCTCTCTCTATTGAAGCTGTTTGGGAGATCTGGCCCCTTTTCTGCTTGAACTGCCACTCTTAGGCCTATTCTGCATCCAGCATTCACTCCGCTGTTTTACCTGTTTTACCAAACCCACCTTGGATCAGAAATTCCCCTCTACACTAGACGCCACTTTCGCTATGACTGATTGTCGGGTTTTATGGCAGTGTCCAAACCGCATGCCGCTTTTGCTTCAGTTGATCCCTCGGTTTTATGGTACCTGTCTGCAT
>NW_015230309.1:0-771 GCF_001447785.1 Gekko japonicus | reverse complement strand
ACCTCTGAATACCACAGGCCAGACACAATATTTGTGTTGGTTTCTGAAAATGGTCTGCATCCAAATACTTTCTAAAAATCAACACGTAGCTAAGAGTGCCATTCTGGGGAGGGTCTTTATGCTTTGAAACCTCACAGGTGGAAAACAAACCATCACTTGCTGAATTTCTGTTTATCACACAGTTGTTTAAGGCGCACGAATCATGGCAAGAAAGAGTTTCTAAGCCTACACATTTCCTGGATAGAAACTTGTAGAGGCATAGAAGTTGATGGGTTTTGCTACACTTCCTCATTGTACATGGTGTCATTTTTTGTCAAAAAATTGTATTATATAAATACATTGACCTTTCCATCTGTTACATGTACCATTATTCTCTTACGATATTTTGACTTGTCCAAATATATGGTGGTAAGCCATCTCCATTTTTCTCTGATGTCCTATAAAGCACATCTGCTGTAACCTTTCTGTTATGTTCTGCCAAGCTAGCCTTTACAATGGTGAGTGGCTTGCCAAGGTTGTCTTAATGCCACGAATGATGGTCATGTATTTCTAATGCCAGCATTATGCTTATTTTGTGCTCCAGTTGTAGAACGTGATTAGGGCCCCTCCCAAGGAGTCTGCAGCCTCTTACATAAGTAGAACAACACTGTATGACAATCACACAGAATTAAGTCTTTTGAAAACTATATTTCACTAGACAAATGAAGTTGCTCAGTCGTAACTAAACTCTAGGCAATATGGCGCTCAACATTTATGTAGAGCAGCCCCCTG
>NW_015230308.1:0-771 GCF_001447785.1 Gekko japonicus | reverse complement strand
ATTTAGATTACAAGCTGCATAGGAATAGCCCTACCCTTATCAGGCTAGTCCAGCATTTTTTTGTCTGTGGCTGGCCTCCCTGCCCACTGAGGGAAAAGCTGGTGGGAGAAATGAGACGCTGTCTCTTTAAAAATAAATAAAGCCACATGCATACATACACAAGGCAATGAGGATATGCAAATACGTTGAGCTGTTCATGACTGTCTGTGAAACAGATGAAGAAAAAAGTGCTTCCAGCTAAAGAGAGGAATGAAGCAGCAATAGCTGACCCCGGGGTTAATAATTTTTACTTTTCCATCTCGCTTCATCCATAAAATACGGGAGTGGGGGAGGGGGGAGAGAGGCAAAGAGATGCCTAGTAGGGAAGCAGCCGTGGCCACAGTTCTTGCTGATGTTACTTAACACACCTCCGTGGAAGGAAACAAAAAAAGAGACGAGATCTAAAAAAAAAACCCTTTTAATTTTGGCTCTGGCCATTTAAACATATGAACCTGCCATTCCTTCCCATCTCAGTCTGCTGTGTGAAGTGACCAGGCCTCACTTCCAGATGGATATTCAAAGAGTTGTCACTGCCTAGGAAGAACCCTGCTGGATCAGACCAAAGCCCATCTAGTTCAGCATCCTTTCCCCTGCAGCAGCCAACAAGATGTTTCCAGGAAGCTCAGGAAGGCTACAACCCTCCCCAGTAGTTTAGCCCAACATCTGGCATTCGTACGTGGGCTTAGGAATGCTAGCCTCTGGTTGGGGCCTGGGAATCTCCCAGAATTACAA
>NW_015230307.1:0-771 GCF_001447785.1 Gekko japonicus | reverse complement strand
AAATTACCATAAACATATACAAAATGGCAAGAGGTACAGATTAATGATCTTTCTACAATTAAGCATATGAAAGTTCTAGGGAACAGTATGATCACATAGAAATAGTAAGACAGTTCCATAAGTACTAGGTCTTGGCTTGGCTTTTGTTGTCTTTTTAAAAGTTGGAACAATCCCTAGAAGTATGGGATAAGCTGGCAAATATTTTACTTTCCATAACTTGTTATGTAAGCATCCACTATGTCAGTCTTGTTAGCAGTAGACTTACAATTCCCATAATGTCGTACGACAGATTTCCTCCTATTCTGCTTCCTTTACAGGCCATCTACAAAATGGTGTCTTCAGTAATGAAAATGCCAGAGGATGAATCTACTCCAGAGAAACGAACAGACAAAATCTTCAGACAGATGGACACAAACAATGATGGTATGATTTCTGCATGTAGACCTCTTGTCTCTGCATCTCTTAATGTGCGAGTTTTCACAGCTCCTTAAATCTAGGATCTAGAAATCCACATGGTCAGAATCTTTGCCAGATACAGAATCCTGAGAAATCTGACTTTGCTCACTTTATTTAAAACAAAACTCTCAAAGTTCTAGATGTCCACAGATGTAGAAGAACCCGACCCACTGAAGGCAGCAGTTGAGAAATACATTTATTTCCTTTCCATTTCTTTCACACTTGCATGGCACATCTCTCTCCCCATCAATATCCCATTCACACCTTGTTTCCAATGCTCCATCCTCTGCCAAGCAATATAAAATCTTATGTTAA
>NW_015230306.1:0-771 GCF_001447785.1 Gekko japonicus | reverse complement strand
ATTCATCAGCTGACCTGGGGCTAGTCCTCAAACTGCTTGTGCTCTTTCTCTATAACAGGTCAATATGGTTCCCATTATTATTACTATTAAACAAGATTGTGCATATCTCTGTTAGCCTGTAATGACAAACACTAAATTATCCAGTGACACCAGTATGCCCGTTTCCCTGGCTACAAGGCCCTTTGTGCATTTCTCTGCTATATTTTTGGACCAAGTTGCCAAGATAGCCGTTTCCTCTGAATAACGCATTAAGCTGAAATGCCGCTCATATTCTTCATAGCCATGAGCAGAGTTGTCACAAGATCGCTTTGGCTTCTGAGGTTTTACAGGTACTGGCTGACCCACGCATCCGAAAGTGGCTAATCGGGTTGGCGCTAATTAATCTCTTTGCAGCCTGTTAATGTTATTGCAACATCCTCTTGCTTCCTCAGCGATTCCAGGCAATGGTCAAATCACTAGAGAAGGAAGCAGCCAGTGAGAAGCAGCAGCTAGTGGAGACTCACCTAGCTCGCGTAGAAGCCATGCTGGATGAGCGCCGCCGGATTGCCCTGGAGAACTACCTGGTTGCTCTGCAGACCGACCCTCCACGGGTGCGTTCCCTGGAACATTTCAAATGCGTGAATGGCATAAAGAAGGCGGGCGTGTCTGAAGAGGAGCCAGTGTTACTGACTAGTGGCTGGCCTGGGCTTGCAAAGTATAAAAGCAGACGTTCTGTTTATGTATTTTTACCTCGCCTATGTCCTGCAATAGGAGCTGCGGTGGCTCAAGTGG
>NW_015230305.1:0-771 GCF_001447785.1 Gekko japonicus | reverse complement strand
GGGGGGGGATGTATGTGAGGGAACTATATTGATTTCTCATGCAGTTTAGTAAAAGTCCTGTGCTTGTTGTCACTCCTCTAGCCAGATCTTGGTTGCCTATGGTGGTCATCATAGTGTTTTCTTGTTTCCATACAGGCAGCTACAAACATTGTTATAACACAGTTGAGCGTCAACCGTGTTTCACAAGCCTGCTTCGGTGTGGTTATTTTTGTAGTGCAGTCAGGGCCTAAAACAGCCTTGCAGAGTTCTACTCACCCACGCGCTCAGAGTGAGTAATTTTCTTTTGATGGGCGAATAAAATATCATTAGCTTTAAAAAAAAAATTATCATCTTGCAGTGGGTAAGGGATTCTGACTTGGCTGCTTATTCACTGATAAGATTCTTAGATCTCTGGAAGGCAAGAAAAGCGGTCTGTGTCCCAGAGACCTTGCACATGAGAAGTACCCACTGACTGTCCTGTCAAAGCAGGATTGAAAGCCAGTTGCTGCTTCCCCTTGCAAATACTCATCTGCTGCCGTCTTTCTCACCCAGAAGAAATACCTCATCATTCTCTTTAATAAAACTCTCTTACATCCCTTTATCCTTCTGCTCACACATGAACCATTCTGTTGCCTTTGCTCCTTGGACTCTCCCATCCTGACTGCCCAAAGGTCCCCTTGTTTTCATTCTCTCTTGCAAACCCCTCTTCTGCAAAGCTTTTGGTTTAACCCTTTGTTTTTAAATCTCCATCTGAAATCATGCCTGCCTTTGCTCACATTGATCTCTTGTTAT
>NW_015230304.1:0-772 GCF_001447785.1 Gekko japonicus | reverse complement strand
CTCCCCCTGAGAAATTTCAGGCCATGCATTCCCTCTTGTCAGGCGGATCTTGCCGCCCCCAGTCCAGATGTACACAGCACGACAAAAGACAGCCTCAGTGTTGCTAATGGAGTGCTCTTTGTTTTTCTGTTTCCTTAATATCTTAAGCACTCGGTCTTAGACTGTATTACATTCTCCATGAACCTTGTGGTTACAAGCCAAAGGATGCCCGCATGATATTTAGTGCTCTTGTCTGTGAGCTGATAAGAGAGTCTGGATTGTCTAAACTCTTTAAGTGCTAAATGTCAGCCTGGAATTTGGGTAACTACAGCTGAACAATGTGCGTTATTTAAAAATGTCCCCTTAACCCATTTAGAAGCCTCTTAGATCTAATGCTGGGCTGTTTGGACAGGGTAATAGGTTGCTTTTAGAAATCATTTTTTGTGATGTAATAATCTCTATCCCAACCAAACACTATTTGCATTAGATTAGATCTGCTAAGCAGGGAGATAAAATGGTACCGAGTCCTAAAGCCTGTCAAATGTTACCTCTTTCTAAATCTCAACACAAACCGTATTTTTGTAGGGTGCCCTTCTCCTGAACTTGCAGCTGATAATTTCAAGGGCTATAATGTGCAGTCTTAACAGGGAAATGGCTCATGCCATTTAACACACCCAGTTATAGACCTGTCAGAATTGCTTGGGTCATCTTGGCCTTGTTTCCCACAAGGACTCCGACAACATTTAGAGGGTTGTGAAGGCCACCTGATGTTGTTTGTACCCAGGCCCATTTC
>NW_015230303.1:0-771 GCF_001447785.1 Gekko japonicus | reverse complement strand
TTTTATACATTGGTGTATATATATTGTGTACATTGTGTATGGTGAACTCTTGAACATTGCCACATACCGGCTTTTGAATACTTCATAATTTGGAGTCCTTACAGATGAGGTACTTTGTTTTTTTAATTTCTCACTCTCCTTGTGTGTCACTGGCCCTCAGGTGGTTTTAACGTACGTACATGCGGTTATCCTTCAAACACCTGTGAGGGAAATAACTCTGTAATATTTCTGGGTTCACAGACAGATTAACAAAGGGAAGAATAACTTTAAAAAGCTTAAACAGCAACTAAAACATCTCATTTCACATTCTCTAAACCTTGTTGTGGAACAAACTAAGGCAATGTGTTTGGACAACTCCACCATTTCCTTATCATAAAAGGGGATGTTTCCAAATGGTACAATCTTTCACTACAAGCCCCGAACCCCCAAATGAGCCACTTAGGAACTGGGGCTAGGTAGCACCAGATGTTTTTGTCCCGAGGGAAGAGGCTTTTTTTCACCCCAGCTTGCTGGAGACTATGGATCCTCCAGTCAGCAGTAGTTAAGGATGAAGGCACTGGGGAAACAATGGTGCGAATGGTCCTTTCCTCAGTCCTTCAATCAGGGGTAGGCAGCCTTTTTGGCCCAAATGCCAACTCCCCCACTATGTTACGTGTGTGGAGAAGAGGGGAAAAAAGACAAGTGTTGTACATGGCCAAACATACAGGGAACAAGCTGAACCACAGTGTACCTTAGAGACTTAGTCTCTTGGCTGGAGACCCAAACCCTCAG
>NW_015230302.1:0-772 GCF_001447785.1 Gekko japonicus | reverse complement strand
ACCACTTGAGCCACCGCAGCTCCATCTGACATACCGAGTGCTTAAAAGACACAACTAAAGGCTGAGTGAGGAAAATGTATAGAGTAAACATGATAGGGGAAAAAACACCCCCCCCCCCAGTAATTAACCAGACATTGAAAGGAGAATCCCCCAGTGAAAACACAGTTTTGCTGTGCTATAAGAAAAAGAACTAAAAATCATGGTGGTAGATCTGTTTACTCCTCTCTGAACACTTAATCACAACAAATTATATTGGCGGCATATATTTTCTGGCTTTCTAGCTCTTCCCAGTAGGTAATAAGTAAAGCTCCAGGTAGCCGAACACTACTTAACTGCCTGAGAACACCAACATTCCCTCCTTCCAATGCATGAATAATGTATCCCAACAAAACTTGCATTTAGAGAAATTATCTCCACTCCTTAACACAGTCCTGTGTGATCCGACACCCTTGGGGGGCGTGAACAGCCCTGTTGCTAAAATGGGACTCATGGGGGGAAAAATCAGTAGACCAGTTGAAGAGGCTGCGGGTCTGTCTGGTGCCATCTCCCAGGCCTTGCAAACCAAAGAGAGAGATAATGGGATGGAAGTTGAGAAGACGCAAACAACAACCATGTTTGCTTCTTCTCATCTCCCAGATCTTGGCAGGCATGGGGGGGGGTCATCACAATTCTTGGGCAGGCGGTGGTGATTGACATAATCAGGGTAAGGGGGATATGGTCACCTCCACAAAAGGTGGAAACCTCAAATAAGTCAATAGGTAAAAGTAAAGGT
>NW_015230301.1:0-772 GCF_001447785.1 Gekko japonicus | reverse complement strand
AGAAGAAAAATACACCATATTCTGCATTTGCATATCACTTTTACTAACAAGGGCTATTGTCATAAGAAGGTGTGGGGGAGGTAAGGGTAACAAAAAGGAAATTATGACTCAGGACCTAAATTTAGTAGGGACTATTTTCCATACTAGAAGAGTTAATTTACAGTCCCCATCCCCTTCCAATTACAAATTCTGATGCCATCTTATGTTTATCTCTATTAGATTTTGTCATATATAAAATACTACTGGATGTTACTTAGGGGGTATCGCTCAGGCATTTAATTCAAGTTCAACTCATTTTGTGTATTTAATAATTTAATTATTTAATACTGTCATGTTCACATGTTTGGGATTACTATTGTTTACATAGACTTCAAGGCAAACTCATTCCTCCCTCCAACCCAACAAAATTAACAGAGGCTGTAGCTCCCGCCAAAGGTATTCTCTCTGCCAAACCACAGAAAACGAGAAGAAAAGCTTCTCACTTCACAGGCCATTATTCCCTTGCAGAGCCAGCACACAGAAATGTGGTATGTGCCTTGGAAAGTATAAACACAAAGCCTTTTCCTCTTTCCCCAAAGATTCTAGGCATGCAGAGGGCTTGGAAAGGAGAGTTACAAAGTCTTTCTATCATACCCCCAGCCTGTCTTCTGCCACGCTGCACCAGCTGCAAGAAAGGGATTCTCCTTGACCGATAACTGGAATGGCAATGTCCCTGCTTATATTTAAGAAATTACAATAAGAACTGATGCTGTGCAATGCCAACATAGGCTAC
>NW_015230300.1:0-772 GCF_001447785.1 Gekko japonicus | reverse complement strand
GGACTGTTCTTTGTGATTTTGTCGAATAGGGGACTCATCTCCTGTTCAATAACCTGGCCTGTGGCTTCATTCTCAGCCTTTCCAAAAAAACCCACCAAACGCCACACATACAAGGATGGAGAGCTTTGTCGGTGCTGTTGGGGGATACAGAGGTGGCAGAAGTGATGTTGGGGCAGGAAGGATCGACGATGAGGATGCTCCACAGGCAAAAAGTGGGTCATTTGTAGAGGCCTGCAGTGGGGCCAGAGTGAAGGCAACTGTCCTACATGAAATGAAAACCCACCCCCTTCCGATGTGTCATTGTACAATACTTGTACGGTAACAGGGAACTGGAACTCGGTTCAGGGATGTGGATGAAAGTTCCGCTTAGAAGTTCATAACACTGCAGGGGTTGCCCAGATAATATGAATCGATGCAGCACACCAGAGCAATGCATGCCAGCACCTTGCCTACTGCTCTGTCATACACTCCTGTAATAGTTAGCTACTATAAAACTGTGTAGTTTTCCACTGCTTTCTCGGTTACATACATGAAAGTTTGGTCAGGTTGTACGTCTGGTCATTAATCTGTGTCTCCCCCGCCCCAGATTGAATTAAAGTAAGAATCTCCATTTTATTATACTTTCTATGACTAAAAAACATTATCTATTGAGGAACGCTTTCTTATGAAATTAACTCAAGGATAGCGATGTTGGTCACACTAATCAGAGTCCAGGGCCTTAGTTATGTTTGTTTTCTAAATCAGGAATCTCTTGGAATACTAAAGAAATAAG
>NW_015230299.1:0-772 GCF_001447785.1 Gekko japonicus | reverse complement strand
CCCACCATTTTTTTTGTGGACAGCCTGGTTTTCACTGGCATCTCGCTTATTCATATCCTTCAGTCCTCCACCTTTCAGCTAAAAATACAATTTTGCTTTTGAAATACATTTATATGATCTAGGGTGGCACAACACTGATGCCTTTTATGAGCTGAAGATTGGTTAATAAAATCTTGTACGCCTGCTTCATTCTTATGACAATTTTACTATTATATGTTTTCAAGGGATATGAAAACTGTCCTCCGTGGTTAGAAACATCACTTTAATGAAAAATGATAACGCTGGGAGTTTGATACGTCTAGATATTGCATTAAAAAAAGACAACAAAATGAACTGGATTGTCAAAGCTTGTGTTTGGCTTCGGACCAGCTTTATGGCCTGAAATTGATTAAGCCCTATATTCAAAGCTTACAGGGGTTGGGGGGGATGACTTTTTCTTCCATAACAATTATTTGGAGGAATTTAATCAGGGTGATGAAGCTCAAACATCAGTTTTAGTGACCAAGATGGCAAGGCTGGTTTCAGACAAGGTCAGAACATGCTCGGAGACAGGGAGTCTCTGAAATTCCCCTTAAGAACTCACCGCTAGCAAGGGGGCAACTTCTCATGAGTCTTCCAGCAGCCTTTACTCAATCTTCTGATTCCTTGTTTCTCCAAAAAGAAACGTATTGTATGTGTGGAGGGGGAAAAACTACCTGCACATCTTCCCCATGTGAATATATATGAGTTCAAGATAGGGCAAAAGTACAGGTTCCTTCCTGCATGCTAAATC
>NW_015230298.1:0-772 GCF_001447785.1 Gekko japonicus | reverse complement strand
TGGGGGGGGGTAATTTCCCCTTGGTGGCCAGCTGGCTAGTGGCAGAGAGAAGCACCTGACACAAGGGACCCCTGCCCACACCGGGGTTTTTGGCACTTGGCAACCCTATGTGTAACTTGTCCATGTCTAGCATGGATGCAAAGTATCTTAAATTTATATTTTTAAATGTATTTCTAATTTGAAAAAGTAAGCCAACCTAGGCTGATAATAAATAATGAAAAGAAAACACTGTGTGTTGTCACAACACCTTTCAGATGGAAATGAAGATGTTATGAGGTGTGTGTGGGGGGGAAACCTCAGGTAATGAATCCTTCGAATACCACTTACGTTCCAAAATACCACCTCTTGGTATTATAATGCATGGGTTCCAGAAGTGAAGAACTGCAAACCAAGCGAGGAGTGGAAAAAAAGGAGATGAAGGATAAAGAGCCGCAATGGAAAGTCAAGTGTATACAAGACAGTACAGCGCAAAGTTCTCCAAAATCTTCTCTTAGACTGCTACAAATAGCTCATTGATAAAATGCCAGCTCTGTACATGGTTTCTCATGGAGGCAAAAAGAAGCTGCCTCTCTATCTATTGTTTCCTTGTGGGTGAAATATATATCTTCGGCTCTATGAGGGCAAGGAGGACTGTTCTGTTTACTTTACTCTGAGAAATGCTGGATACACGGGAGACATCAAATTATTCTCATCCTTACTGATAGTCTCCTAAGAGCATTGAGCTGAAAGCTGGGGAAAATGAGCTGCTATTCCTTATCAAGTAGGTTGCCCA
>NW_015230297.1:0-772 GCF_001447785.1 Gekko japonicus | reverse complement strand
GAGTTACTTATAGAAAAAGGCCAGTATTGCGCAAAAGGTGAACCTCCAGTATTCAGTTGAAAACCATGACTGGATATTATTGTCTATGCATGAAGAGTGGCATCTCTCGTTCTCTAAGGTGAAATCCTTTTCATTGGAATATGGAATGAAAAACCAATTTTATACCGGAAGTAACTGTGGTTACTGTATTAAGACTGTATCTCTGTGGTGCAATTTGAGCAATTATAGTTCCTTGGGTTGAGTCATGTGTTCCCAGCAACCATTCCGCGCTTCTTCTGGGTAGTGCTGTGGGATGACCTAGAAAAGTAGGTGATTTACAGCACAATCCTTTGCGAAGTATATCCAGTCTCAGCTCATTGAAATCAGTAGGCTCCGACTGGAGTAGTTCCGCATTGTATTGCACTGTGAATGTAGCAGCAGCAATATGAGTTCCTGCTATCTGAAAAGGGGAAGATCCTGAGGTCTTTTTCCCATTCACCTACAACTGACAAGACTGTTTATATTTGTTGGATGGTGCAAGAAGGGGTTGCCCTGTGTTCTTAGCAAAGGACTCATGGATTCCTAGACCCCAGTTTGGGAATTGTTGGTCTAGTCAGTTGGTTAGATTAATCCATTAAAAAGTACCCCTCCCCCATTAATCGGGAAGATTTAAAAAAGACTAAGTGGAACTATATTAGTACTTAATACAAATATTTACAAAAAGTGTGGATGGATGGCGTCTTTTTAGAAGTACTTTCCCAACCAGATGGAATGATGCTTGCTGTGACTGTGC
>NW_015230296.1:0-772 GCF_001447785.1 Gekko japonicus | reverse complement strand
TCCCAGTTGATTTTTAAACATTCATTTCCCCCTTGAATGATCTTTTGCAGCAACTAAAGTTAGTTTGAAATTCCTTTTGAGTCAAAGAGACATAAATGGTTCTTTGTGATTGGTTAAATGGGTTGACATGATACATTTCTGCAAACTTGCGATTTCAGCGTGAGTTTTGGTTGGGCTTTTCCTTTGTGTGACTCAAACTCAGGACTGAATTAGCCAGCTGCCCAGGAGAAAAGGAGAGGGAGGAGGGAGATTAATAAAATGTTGCAACTTTAAACTAGAGGCTCTGAAGACCATTAAGCGAACTGTCACACATGAGACTTGAAAGCCGTTTTAGTCGCTTTTGTAATGTAACATTCTGGCATGGCTCAGAGGGTGTATTGGCATTACAAATGCCTCTGTTCCACTTGCTCTGGAATGGGAGAAAATACATTTGGTGTGTTCCAGTTTGGATGCTGCTTAGTGATTAAACTCTGAACTACGTCTCTGCCTACCCTAAACAAGCTGCCATCCACAATTCCAAGCCAGCAAGAACTGGCTTGCTGGATTGGACTGAGGTCCATCTGTTGCAGCCTTCAATGGTGGATACAGAGATGTTTTGGGGAGTTCACTGGAGGTAGAGAATGATGGCCATACGCTGATGCTGTAGACCAGATACACAAAAGTATATTGCTTTTGAACCTGGAGGTTCTGTTTAGTAAAGAACATTGATTAGACCTATCCTTCATTAATTTGCCACTGAGTAGACTCAAGCAAGAAATTGCAAGTAGATAAA
>NW_015230295.1:0-772 GCF_001447785.1 Gekko japonicus | reverse complement strand
TCTGAACGTCTCTTGCCCCGAAGACCCTCTGGGGTGGCCAGAAGTCAGTTGCTACTTGACAGCACTTTACACACACACGTCCCTTGTTCAATTAACTTGGTCTTCAGTGTATTCCTCCTAAGCAAACCCATGGTGCCCAAGAGTTTTAAGGCTGTCTGTGAATGAGGGAACTAAGGTTAGGTCGGAGAGTGGATGTATTGTCCGTGACTCCAAAATGCCAAACGTTTAGATTTAAAACAAATGGCATCTAGTTCTCAGGACCTGTCGCTAGCCAGGTGTAATAACCAGGTTGCAAGAAATGTTTTAGGCACAGCTGTAAATGTGACGGAATGAATTCTTAATGGAAAATAGAGTGGGAGTGCTAACGGTGTTGTCTTTGGGACAATATTAAGAACTCTGCTTTTGTAAGCCTGTCAGTTGACAGTGTCAGACGGAAGCTTTGGGGTGTGGGAGAGGGTGCTAGTATCGTGGTGGATTTAAACCAGGAACTCTGGACACTGGACGATCTTGGATTCGTCTCTGGGGGAAAGTTTTGGAAGAAGGGAGGAATGAAAATGTGGCTGTGTAAACATGGCCGACTATTAGAACACCAGCAAATGCAGTTTGTGTTATTTGCAGGCACGGACATGTTTCCAGCTGCTATGGGAAATCACCCCATCCAAGGGTGGGTTTGGACTGTCCACAGCCGAAGTCGCCATGTTTGTGCCTTGGCTTGCTTATGACTCTAGAGTGCTGGTCACAAAGAAGCCCAGACAGCTCCCACACAGGTTTC
>NW_015230294.1:0-772 GCF_001447785.1 Gekko japonicus | reverse complement strand
GATTAGGCAGAAATTGGATGATGATGCACTTTCATGGTTTCCGGGGCTTCAGATTAACAGCTTCATCCAAATCAAGCAAGCCCAGGTTGGATCCCTTTGGACCATCAAATAATTTCAAGCAAAAATTGGTCCAGTTGACAAAACCAGATGGTACAATGGCAAAGGGGCACGGCTGTGTTTGAGGCACCTGAAATTTAAGGAGCCACTTTATAGAGCTAAATGGCAATTGGATCTGACCAGGGAAATCTCGAATCGAACTCGGGTGAAAATCCATAACGATATCTTGCGCACTTCCATTAATGTTGGAATAGGAGAAAATGGCCTGAAGCTTACATATAGATAATACAGTACAGCAGACAGAATGTCTAAAATGACAAAAACTGGCTCTGATCTTTTCTGGCTCACAGGCAAAAGGATGGCTCATGCATAATTGGTGGAACTGCCCCCCCCCCCCTCAGAAAGACAGTATTGGCCTATCTATAAAATCAGCAGTGAGACTCTGAAGCACAGTGCATCCTGGGATATAGTGTTGATTTTGTTTAGTCAGATACAGGGGAATTTGGAAAGGGGGACATGGATACATACTAAGGAAGCTAACAGTGGTGGCAGGATTACTTGTAGGAAAGGAGCTGGATGCGGAAAGTGATACCTTCAGCGGAAACCTGCATCAGAAGGCGTTACTTCAACATGTTGCTGGAGAAAATTGTGCTAAGTGATAAGGGAAGTTATTTAAGGGACGGTACAGTACAGTTTAGTTTATTGTAATTAGCCA
>NW_015230293.1:0-772 GCF_001447785.1 Gekko japonicus | reverse complement strand
TAACTGTGTTTAGGATTGCATTGTAAATTTGGAATTTCCCCATGCTATCATACAGGTGATAAGGATTAACAAGGCATAAATATGTGTTACTGAGTCTTTGCTGAGGTAGCTACAAACCAGGTTCAAACAAGTACACTTTTTCAATCTATGGATAAAGTTATAACAGTTCAGATTGTGGGAATTTGTTTTTGGACAGCTACTTGAATTTATCTTCATTCCTTTTGGGAACTTCAGCTGTATAATTTAGCTTGCCACAACTAGATTTCTTAATGCTGTGATTCCCATGCACGTTATACTTCATGGTAGTTACTGTTTTGTATCCCACCATTCTTTCCTCATGGAGTTCCAGACAGCACGCATGGCACTTACGGAACCCAGCCCTGGTTAGCTTCAGCAAGAAGGCTGCTTTTAAGTGCCTCCAGACCCTACTCTAGGATTTGGGATGCACCAAGTTTCTTGCAGTGGCCACTGGCGTCCATTACTTGGGACTCTTATAAAGTTCACTACTTTAAATTCAATTTGTCACATTTTGTCTGCAAAAAAAAAGTCAAGGAGAAAAGGACTCAAGGCAGTTTAACAAGAACACCGGTGCTTAAAATGCGGTGTTTGCATTCAAGCTTCAAAGCAAGTGATACATTACCAAACCATTGCCAGCTAAATGGCTTTACACTGCATTACACAAATTCAACAGTTTGTGTTGAATCTGATACCTCAGCTTGTAGACTAGGGCATGACCTGAGGGTGTATTGGGCTACAACCTCACTGAAGCCAA
>NW_015230292.1:0-772 GCF_001447785.1 Gekko japonicus | reverse complement strand
AGTGCCCTTGGGGGAACATGCGGGGAAATTTGAGCCGAGATTTCCTGCGCCAGCATGCCAGCCACTGTGCTACGTTTCTAAATGCCACAATGGAGAAGGTTCTACCTGCTGCTGCTATTGGTTAGGTAAAAGGCTTGGGCTTCCGCCATCCATAAAGCAGGAAGAATGCAGCAGTGCCATGACTACACCCAAACAACAAGCTTTTAAAGAGCTTGGATACCACAGTTCTGAGTGGCTGCTTATCAGCTCCTGAACTCAGAATCCACAAGGTCAGTCACATACTTCTCAGAAGCTGGCTGGGCTTGTGAGTGAACTAAAAGAGAAAGGGCTGGAAGTTGAAGTTTTAGGGGGGAGTTGGAGAAGATTCCAATTTCAGTCCTCTCTGTGCTCCCCAGCTGTCTTCCTAACAGGCTCTGATGACACATCCAAATCATGACTGGTCCTTGCATTCACGACGAATCAAAGACTCTCACAGTTGGGTTGGCCCCAAAAGGCCTGGGCACTGGAGTCTGCAAAACATCCAAGAGAAGGGAGTTCCTGGTAGACCCTTGCCTGATTATCAACAACATCTGTACAGGTGAGCAGTTTCTTTTCCATTAGGAAGGCTCCATAACCCTCCCCGGAGACTCTGTTCAGTTCCTTCTAGGCAAGGAGCTGCTAAGTGTGAATGTGTTGGAATGGGAGATTGAGCAAGCGGGCAAATTGTGTGTGGACCTGGAATGTGTGCGGTAAAGACAGTGCCTCTGAAGTGCATTATGTGCACCCCTAAATA
>NW_015230291.1:0-772 GCF_001447785.1 Gekko japonicus | reverse complement strand
TTTTTTTTAGGTATTTATCTGGTTTCCCTTAACATGCAGGTTGGTTGTTAGGTGCACTTGGGCCATGGTTAACCATACCTACCTCACAGGAGAAAAATATAAGACATTTTGGATCTCCATTGGAGAAGAACAATGGCGTATAAATGAAGTAAATAAACTTTAGACTGTGGCCCCTCCTGAACTGCCTGTAGTTCATAAACTAGCTCATGAATATAATATGTGAGATGCACCTAAGCAATTTGTGTGTGTGTCTCCGCTCCTCCACCACCATTTTGTCCTCTGCCTGTCTTTTCAGAGCCATCATGAAACTTAACGGACACCAGCTGGAAAACCATGCACTGAAGGTCTCCTACATCCCTGATGAACAGACTGTGCAAGGCGCGGAGAATGGGCGCCGGGGAGGCTTCGGCACACGGGGTGCCCCAAGACAGGGTTCCCCTGTGGCTTCTGGAGCGCCTGTGAAACAGCAGCCAGTAGACATCCCCCTCCGACTTCTCGTTCCCACCCAGTACGTGGGAGCCATCATTGGCAAAGAGGGCGCCACCATTCGCAACATAACCAAGCAGACACAGTCCAAGTAAGGCCACAGCTGCTTAGCTGTACTATCATATCAATCTACCACCAAGAGTGTGCTAGGGGCCTGTGAACACAGTGAAAGCTCAGCCCTGGCTTGGAGGGTCTTCACAGTTTGGGATGAGCAGTTGCAAGGTCAGTGGGGGCAGGCAGAGGGCCTCAGAGAGCAAATCCAAAGGTAGCCTTACAACAAGGCGAT
>NW_015230290.1:0-772 GCF_001447785.1 Gekko japonicus | reverse complement strand
CTCCTGCGGAAGTGTTCTTAGGATTGCATTGAAAACTCCCTATGCTAATTTCTTCTTGAAATCTAGGAGCTGGAGAGTGCTGCCGAGGGATGGACAGATGATCTTGCCCACCTGATTGTGTTAAAGGAGAATCTGTCCACTTACATCAGTGCAGATGATATCTTGGTTCTCAACGAGCGCATTGAGCTTCTGCACAGACAGTGGGAAGAGTTGTGTCACCAGGTAAAGTAGCAGTGAAGGCTAAAAAAATAAGACCTTTGGAGCTACAGTGGAGAACCAGTGCAAAGCAATGGCTGAAGTGTTGTGTTTTGATGTGGAACAGGGGCTACTTCAATAAACATTGGGATTCAACAAATAAACTGCTAATTTTCAGAGCAAAGTTGAAAGAAGAGGTTATGAGGTTGTGTTACCAGATACAAGCAGAGCTTGCTCAAGATGCTGCTTTTGTTGTACAAATCTCTGACTGCACTAGAATCTGTAAACCAGAGTACAGGGTTCGGCTGATGTTAATTTATAGCACACCTAGCAGCCAGTAGGGTGTTCCAGACTGTTGTACTTACCCAGGAAGCCAATCATTTTTATTCATTAGATTAGAAACACAAGAAGTGCCATGCTGGCTGTGATCAGTGGCTTATATCAGCATTCTACCTTCTGGTGGTGGCCATCTTACATGCTACAGCAAAGTTTACAAGCAGAGTAGCTAGACACCTCCTTGTTCCAATGCTGCCGCTTAGAGAACCACAAAAGGAAATGTGGTATAATTTCTGCCTTT
>NW_015230289.1:0-772 GCF_001447785.1 Gekko japonicus | reverse complement strand
ACTTACCCTTAGTTCAGTTCTGGGCTGGGAGTTCAGTCCTCCAAAATTCAGATTCCTAACAGAGAAATTTGGGTTCAAGACCAAACTCTCTCTCTTTTAAAACTTTGGCATCTTTATTTGCAAATATAATAATTAAAAAGTTACAACTATTTAATTTGGCAACATTTATTCCCAGAATAATTGCTCTCCAGATGCTCACAACATCACTGATCCCTCTAAATCCCAGCTGGCAAGATTTCAATGTGAAGAATCTATCAAAGGTAGAATGAAAAAACACTTTCAAAATCAATTATATCGCTATAGCTGGTTAGGGAAGAGGGAACAAAAGACTCACAATGTGAATGGTTTCCAAAAAGTAATATATTCAAAATATTCAAATATACTAACTTTAATCATGGAGTTAAGTACCTAACCGGGTTGAAAATGCAATTGCGCATTTCAACAAATGATCCAGTTCTCTGGATCCACTGTGCATCTGCTGTCTGGGGAAAGAATGGGGGAGGGGAAGTGACTTCTGAAACAAAACCAGAAATTGTGTCACTATGTCAGTGTAAGGCTCCAGGATTCCCCCCACAAGCCCCCCTTGTATGGTAAAACCATAGATTGTGGGGAATCCCACACCAGACATTTTCACCAGAAGTGATGTCACACAATTGGCACAACATTCTTTCCATCCCTCCCCTCTCCTTCTCCCATCACCTTCTCCCTCCCCTCTCCTTCTCCCAATGGCTGACAACCCTAGAACATACCCTTTACTCCTGTTTTCTCATTT
>NW_015230288.1:0-772 GCF_001447785.1 Gekko japonicus | reverse complement strand
ATATGAGGATCCCACATCATCATCATTAAAATGTAGGTCACAAAATGATCTGCCTCCTGGATTTCAGAATTAGCCTTCTGCTCTCTTGATATGTGTGCTCCCTGCAGAGAGCAAAATCACTCCCCAGATGGGTTCTGAGCATGACAGAGCCAAAGCTTGGCTGCAATAATGGGGAAAAAAATCAATCATTCATAGATGACAGACAAAATCAACATGGAACTTCAATGGTGACTGTGTGGCACAAACCTCGATTTGAATGGTTCAGGATAAAGTAGCAGAGCTGAGCTCTTGCTGACTGACTGAACTAAATTTACTGTACTCTGTGTGACTTTTCTACTTCACTGGAAAAAGCAAAGCAGAAGTGAATGTCAAAAACTGTCACTCAAGACAATTCCAGCTCCTATCAACCATTATAGACAATGAAGTCCAAACCTTTAAGAGGATCTGAACGCATGCTCTGATTTGTAAAGACACAATCACATCTGTTTTCTGTCAAATGGGAAATCCATTTTTCTATTAAAAAAACACCCAATAACCTGGCAGAAACCGTGGCATACATAGAACTTGGTGAAACAATAGCTCTATGTTCCCTTACTGATTTCCTTCCATCTTCATAGTCTGAAGGGAGATTGGGCATGGGTAAGTTTAATGAAGCAATATTTAGCCAAGTGAGTTCAAAAAGTTGGAGTGTAACCTACCACTAGATTACGGAAATAATTTCAGTAGGGTCTTTTGTGCACAGGTGCTTTCACCATGCATGTCCATCGGGTTT
>NW_015230287.1:0-772 GCF_001447785.1 Gekko japonicus | reverse complement strand
CTTTCACAAAGGAAGTTACATAGTTATCTTTATTGAAACTTTACAACCGTTATCCACAAATACACCATTATTTCTCTTGCTAGGCAACCACCATCATGGCTGCTGTTCTGGAATTATGCACAGGATATCTGGTTGTTTATTTTATAATCAGGTTTCTAGTCCTCCTGATGAAGGAGGAGAAATTTGAACCAAGAGGGTTCAAAAAAACCCCAACTACTTGGAGCTTTAGAACTGTATTCCGCAAACAATTTTCGTCTCCCTCCTTCTCCCCAAAACCGCTCTCTCCCCAAAGTACTTACCACTCCCATTTCTCCTGGAAATAGGCCCAAGCACCTACATTCGATTTAGTTTCAACTGCAGCGTTCTGGATATGTTCTAAGGCAAGGGGGAGTGTCTTGAGCAACTCTGACCCCCAGCGTTCGAGGGGCAGGCCCTGCACAGCATAGGCAGTGAAGAGGGCAGATGCCAAGGCCCCCAGGTAGCCTGTAATAGAGAAAAGGCAGAGTGGGCTTTGTGGCTTATGCATTTGTTTTTTAAAAATTATATTCCCAAACCTTCACTTTCAGGATCCTCAAGGCAGCTTACAAGCCCATTAATAATACAAATTCAGTGATCACCAGCAGTATGAAACCATTAAAAGTTAATTACCGCTCAAAAGCTTGGGAGAATGATGGTGCCAGGTGGATCTCGCTTGGGAGGGAATTCCAAAGCCAGGACAGCACCACCACCGAAAAGGCCCTCTTCTCCACTCTCCTCCCACCAAAGCTCTGAA
>NW_015230286.1:0-772 GCF_001447785.1 Gekko japonicus | reverse complement strand
TAAGCTCCATTAATTTGCAAAGGAGAAACTCACATTCTCTAGGTTGCCTTAGGAAGGGAAACTAAAACAATGGCCCATTCACAAATCTACAAAGCAAAATTTCTTTTCAACACTATGCAAATTTTAATTGATGATGAAAAAATAGCTATCTTAAACCAGCATACTAGAACAACAGAAGTTTTTTTAAAAGGTGAAATAAATACTAATATCTTACTAAGGGAGCATTGAATATCGAAAGCTCACACACTGAAAATCTTGTCTCTCTCTAAGGTGTTACAGGACTTGCATCTAACTGTATTAACATAAAGGAATTATCCAAATTTGTATTTTTGAATTTGAACTCAAAGAATGAAGAAGCAGAACTTTTCAAAGATTAAAGAACCTCAAAGAACTGAACATGTATAGGTTTGTGCCTGAGTTCATGAAGCCCAGAAAGGAGGAGGATCATTTGTACAAGATCTACAACAACTGAATATTCAAGAATAACATTCCTACTTATCTGTTTGTGGCTGGTCATTCTTTCCTGTGGCGTTAGTCATTTAACCTTTTTGCTATGCCCTCTTATCCTTACAGCCCAGACATTTCTATTTCATAACAGTTATTTTTAAGACTGCCTACATCATTAATGATCAGAGATGTGTTGGAGTAGAGAAGAGAATGCACTTACCATCCAATAGTAGCACAAATTTTCAGCACACTTACCTACCCTGCTGTAACATGAGGGCTAGAGAACTCACAGAGCAGAGGAATACTATACCAGCTTGATGGCAAA
>NW_015230285.1:0-772 GCF_001447785.1 Gekko japonicus | reverse complement strand
TCATTCGAGTTGCCCTTTTCTGCACAGAGACCCCTAAAGCTGGAGATCTCCTGGAATTACAGCTCATCTCCAGATTACGGAGATCAATTCCCCTGGAGAAAATGGATGCCTGGGAGGACAGATGTTATGGTATTGTAACCCACTGAGGTTCCTGTTCCCCCCAGGCTCCATCCCCAAACCTCCAGGAGTTTCCCAATCTGGATCTGACAACCCACCCCCTCACCAGACGCCAGGGGGGACCTGGCAACCCTACCTACAGCATTGCATTTCCTGTTACCCCCCCTATCTTGCTCTACGTTTCCATCAAGGCTGGAAGGAAGCAGGCTCACTAAAGGTTCACCAAGATGTGTCACATGAACCACGGAAATATAAGTTTCCTATGAAAACAGTCCAAAGAAAGGCTTGGTTCAAACATAGCAGCACGCCATGGTTTGGTGCTATGTGAAGAAGGCTGTTCCTTGGATCCACTGACCCCTCATCTCCTTCTCTTTTCCATTCATATGCTATGAACTAATCGGTTGTTTCTGGGTTTCCAGCAAACTGTATTTTGCAGTTGCATTTGAGCAAGCGAAGTATGGTTTTGACAGCCCTGGAAGTCAGGATTCCGAACCTGTGTTTGTGTTCAGAGGGGGAAGCTTTCTGGAATCCGGGTCTGCAGGGCTAGGAGGAAAACAAAAACAAAAAACAAATCACAGTTTCACTGCTTTGGATGGAACTGCAAACTTGGGTTTGCTGAAAACCCTAGAGTAATTAGTTCACAGTGTGCAAGGTG
>NW_015230284.1:0-772 GCF_001447785.1 Gekko japonicus | reverse complement strand
CACCCTAGGCCTCCAGGGCGGTAGACCTGGCCTTTGGAGAACAAGTCTACCTTAGTCCGGGCCCAAGCCATGCTCTAGAGCTGACAAGGAATTCCATCCTTGGCAGTGAAGGGTCCACAGCCCTCCCTGATGGCGCTGGTGGCGAGAGGCCCGTGGAGAAGGGCCAGGACATGTTGCTGGTCCATGGCTGTTGAGGGGCAGAAGACGGATGTGCCTCATCGGCTCTGGAGTGCAGCCTAGGCCTGAATGTCCATCTTTGCCAGCGGGGTCCTGCAGGCCCCCCTAATAGCACTGGTGGTGGGAGACCCACAGAGTAGCACCAGCCTGTGTTGCCATCCTGAGGCCATTGAGGGGGATGATAGGAGGAAATGCCACTCCCTCTCCAGTGCAACTCACCTGGTGCACTCTTGCAGGCGTGCTGGGTGAAGGAGCACGGCCGTGTTGGTGGAGGAAGGTGCTGAGCATCTCAGCCAGTTGGACAGTGGAAGGGCAGGGCAGTAGGATGACGGCACAGGCCAGCCACAAGGAGGGCCAGGTGGTAGGTGGGAGTGGGCCTGGGTCCTAGTGGGCTGGCTTGGGCTGGGTCAGCAGTGAACTTGGCTTTGGATAGCGGTTCTTGAGTGGTAGCAGCGGAACCTCCCAGAGTCCCAGCTTGTACCACCTGGCCTGCACAGGTGGGCTCTACATTTCTATGGCATCCTTGCACCACTGTCAGAAGGAGGGCTGGCAGTTGTGTGCGCCAGCACCCCCTTTATAGGGCCCGCAGGCACCA
>NW_015230283.1:0-772 GCF_001447785.1 Gekko japonicus | reverse complement strand
TCAGGCTCCACCCCCCAAATCTCCTGGTTATCTCTCAACCCAGACCTGGTAACCCTATCTTTAAGGAATGGAGGAGATCAGAATAACTCTCCTTGGAAAAACTCACTTGTCTTTCTGAGAAAATTGTTTTGAAATGCAAAATTTAATTAATCTTCCGGCAAGTCCCTTCATCAAAGCAAGATGATTTACTTCATTAATTTGTCTCCCTTGCAGAAGACAAAAAAGGGGGATTATTCATGTCAGATATCTCATACATTTATTTTCTTGCACCCTTGGAGTGTTTCCTCTCTTTTGTGGTGGTTACATAGAAACCCACCCCCACCCATTTAAAAATTGTATTGCGTTTGAATGGGTGAAACTCCTTGTTCTCTCCCCCCTCCCCCAATGCTGTTTAAATGTTTTATTCAAAACCGTTGTTGAGTCTTGATAAAAATGTCCCTCAGATGTTTTCCTGAGGTCAATGTACTTTGTAAACCATCCTATGAGACCTGAATCATTCTGTTATTCAAGGCCTAACTGTTCTCTCACTTGGAAATTTTAGCTGAGGAAGAGCTTAGAGAGAAAAGCAAAGACGCTGGAGACCTTCATGCCAATAATGAATGATCAATAGAAGTTGCACACTAGAAAATTGACATTCAGTCAGCAATTCTGTATGTATTCACATACATTTTCACAGGTTACTTTGGAGAGAGGGAAATCGGAAAAGAAGTCAAAGTCACCTAAATGTGAAGTAAAAGACTGCCTCCTAGCAATATCCAGCAGTATTTGATAT
>NW_015230282.1:0-772 GCF_001447785.1 Gekko japonicus | reverse complement strand
GTACGGGGAAAGGCGGTCCCGCAGGTAGGATTCTACCCAGAATCCTTCTAGTCTTGTGGCTCAGGCGATCCCAGGCAGCCAATCCCAATGTATCGTTTGGTATAAAACTTGGTATAAAATCCGCAAAGACTCCACAGATTGGGTCAACTCATCCCTGAGGTAGGTCACCGGGGACCGACTTAAGTTTATTGCTGTGGAGCAGAAAATCCCGATGACGTCTGAGTGTTTATCACCTCCTAGTAGAAAATCCAAAATGGCGCCCAAATTATGGTAAAAACAGAGTTTTTGTCAATCTGGTGGCCGACCCTCCTTGACCTGACCCTCCACACACATTTGTCGTCATCGTCCCCCCCACAACCTCAGGGCACCTCACCTTCCACTCCGAACTGTCCTCCACTCGATACTGGATCTGATATTTGGCTTGGAAGAGGAAGTCTTTGAGGGCTGGTGGGGCGCTCCATCGGACGCTGAGTTGGTCCTCCAAGTCTCCGACGCGGCTCACGTGGACGTTGGAGGGGGGGTCGGTTGTCACTGTGAGGTAAGCACAACTGTTGTTGAACTGGACCGAATGTGTGGCCGGGGGGGGGGCAGGTATTCTCTGAAAACACTAAGCCCCAAGAAATAGACATGGAGAGCTCACGGGGGTCTACCTAACATTGAAGCCGGGCAACATTCGACATTCCTCGTTGACCCATGTGGATATGGGAAGGCCAACAAGGGGTCAGTGGTTCTTTATTGAAACGTTTCTAAATTTTTCCAGCACTGGAGACCA
>NW_015230281.1:0-772 GCF_001447785.1 Gekko japonicus | reverse complement strand
GCCAAGCAGAGGCTTTGCCACTGAGCTGTAGCTCCTCCCACTAGAGCAGATGGATAACTAACCTACAGGGATCTCCCGAGACCCAGTCAGCTAAAGTAATGAAACATCATGTGGTGTGGGTAGGTTATCGTTACAGCCACTGCCGGAGCTAGGGAATAGCTGTATGAAAACGGCTGTAATCGGAATGCCATTCTGAGCAGTGGAAGAAGGAAATGAGGCCCTTCTGTGAGGAAATCTCAAGGCAATCTTCAAAAACAGGACTGCCGTTTAAAAAGCCATCTGAGCAGTGACCTCTATACTGACCTGAGAGCATGCGTGCAACATTAAAAAACAAAAACGAAATGTGTAAATGCAACGGCTGGATTTGAGTACGGTAGCACCTTAGATACCAACTGCAGGGCAACACAGCAACCCTCTGAGACTATACAAGACATCCAAACATAACGTTTTTTGTAGGACTCTGTCTTCAGTTCTAATGTTGTGAGAGCCTAATACCTTCTCGGGCCGCTTAACCCACGAGTTGTCTGGAGGCAACACCGCATTAATGCTGTTACTTATATAGCAACATCACTGAATGCAGCTTCACATCAAGAGCATGACAGCTGGGTCTGCCTCTGCGAGGACGTTGCCGGGATCTGGGTAACTGGAGGGAGCAGAAGAAGAGGAGAACAGCCAAGAAGATGGGTGAATATGAGGAAACGCACTGGCGTTGAGTTCACTGTGGATACAGTTGAGAGATTTAAGTGGGGGCTTTGCAGACAAAGGGACCCCA
>NW_015230280.1:0-772 GCF_001447785.1 Gekko japonicus | reverse complement strand
GCAGTGAATTCCAAGTGTTAATCACACAGGAGAAGGTGTGTGTGGAGGGAGAGATCCCTAGAAGGGGCACCCTGTCTTTGGCAAACCTGCTTGGCCCCACGCCATTCTTTGACAAGTGTATATAACCAAACTTTTCAAAGAGACTTCCCATGAGGACTCTGGGCATGTGTGATGAGAAGTCACCTAGTATGCCAAATGCTGCCACTGCACAGACACAAAACTAACTGCAAGGAAGCCTTAGAGGAAATCCAAGGAGAGGCTTGACTTGACAAAAACCAGGCCTTTTGTACAAGGGCACTTTTACATGTGGATGTTTCCAAAGTTCTCTGCATCACTGGCGAAAAGCCTCTCCAAGAAGCCACGTTTTCAGACTTATGCGCTTGACTGAGAAAAATAAGTAGAAAGCAAGTCAGAGTGATCAGAACCATTCTGCCAAGGTGTCTCATGTTACTTTCACAATGCTTGAATACATTAGAAAGAAATGTATGAAATCCTCCAAACCTCAAATGTGCAATAAGGATCAAAAGTCCAGGTCCAATTGGCATACATTTTTTCTTTCCAAGTATTCCATGAGTGTAAGGCAATCTGTTTTCCTTGTTAACTTCTGCAATTTGATAAGTACACTGTTATTTTCATAGTCCTGTGTGGGAAGCTGTTTATGCCTTGAATAAGGAGGAAGGGGACAGTCCAGTCTACACACAGATCTGGGTTGAGAGGGGAAACTGAGCCAGCCCTCCTGTTAGAAAGAAAGACTAGTGTGCAGTGATATGCA
>NW_015230279.1:0-772 GCF_001447785.1 Gekko japonicus | reverse complement strand
GAGAACAATTTTCAGCTGGGGCCTACCACACAGGACACCCAGTTATTGCCACTCTTACCCCGACCACACACTCCTAAGCACTCTTCCCAAGAAGCAGGTCTCAATGAAATCAAAAGGACTTTCAAGTAACCCCTGAATAGGATTAAACTGGCTTTTTTAAAACAGAGGGGGAGGGAGTGGTCCCACCATGGTTAGTATACTGGTCACTCTTTAAGGCATATTAGAAGGAGAGGTCTTGCAAACCACTGGATTTGCCCTATAAACCCTTTGATCTCTATGTTTACAGCATCATGCCTTCCACATCCTCCTCCCCCCGCAGTCAAAAATAAAGACGTTATTCAATGAGTCTCACTGAAAAACTTGACCTCTGCTATTTCAACTAGTCCAGAGGGACCAGCCGGCAGGGAGGCCTGGAACTGTCAACGTGGGACATCTAGAGCAAACTTATTATCTGTAATTAGCTCAGATTTCCGTTGCTTTGCTAGAGCTAGCTGCTCGTGTGCTTCAAGATCCTATGTGCAAACGACTGATTCCTTTTCTCCAAGCAAGTTTACCTGGACCCATCCTCATCCCCTCATTTCATTCCCACAACCATCAGCAGAGACTAGAACATAGTTGAAGCCTACAGAGATGGGCCACGCCAGCCAGGGGGTGGGGTACATCCACTGTGCAACTGTTTGACCCATCTCGATTGCAGCTACAGCAACAAGAGAGGACTGAGCAAGTAAGAAGCCTACATTCAAGTATAGATCCAGGTGGGTAGCTGTGTTGG
>NW_015230278.1:0-772 GCF_001447785.1 Gekko japonicus | reverse complement strand
AAGTGCCCTGATTATCAGCAGGGGCACCCCTGCTTATCGACAAGAAAAACTGTGAGATTGTAACAATGCTTTCTCCATCTCTGCCTTACCTTGAAGGTTTCCAGTAGGATACTGGCTCCCAGGTTGCATGCCTTATGGGCTGGAGTCTTGGAAAGGCTGTTAGTGATTTCCGTGACTTTGCTTCCTAAAATTTTCTTAGGCCCGTAGGAGTCCAACAGAATGAAACCAAAATTCACCAGGCCTTGAGTAACATGATCCCAACCGAACACACTAGATGGAGATAGCAAAAAGAAAGGAAAGGAAGAGAGCAATGTAATAAAAGCCTGACAACAGTTTTACCATTATGCCCTTTCCCCTCCTTGGACAGGGCAGTAAGAATTGCTAGATGAGGCTGAAGGTCCCTCTCATTGAGTATCCTGTATCCCAAGATGGTCCTCCAGACACCACCTGAGAAACCCACAAGAAGGTGACAAACCCCCAAACAACACATTCTGCAATACAGCTGTCCACTTAACATTACCTATCGGAGGCCTGATCTACACATGTAGCACACTGAGATGGCTGAATGAAGTGTACCACTTCAGACTATTGCGGGGGTGTCACATTTTTAATGCTACCCTACAGAAAAACACCCTGACCTTGCTGGACAATCTCAACAGATCTCAGAGGCTAAACATTTGAATAGCAGACCTCCAAGGAAGTTCAGGCTTGCTACGCAAAAGTAGGCAATAGCAAACTACCTGTGAAATCTCTTGCCTTGAAAATCCCATGA
>NW_015230277.1:0-772 GCF_001447785.1 Gekko japonicus | reverse complement strand
TGGGGTATAAATCCAACTCTTGTTGTTGTCGTTGTGGTCTTCTTCTTCTTCTTCTTTCCTGCCACTGCTCAATGGGCCAGCAGGGAAAAATGGAAGGGGGTCTCTTCAGTGACATGCCAATGGGGTGAAGTTTCTTGCTGGAAGTGACACCACAGGCAGTGGCATGATATCACTTTCAGGGGAAAACTCTATGGCAGACTTTTTGGTGATTCCTATGGTGGACTGATGTCACTTCTGGGTTGTCCCTAGAAGTGACATCATACTGTTGCCAAATGATGTGCCCAAGCCTTTATCCACAGACTCCTGTCAGTTGCCATGCCATGCTATGTGGGTTTTCTACTTCAAGGGATTTCAGTTGACCTGTGATGCTAATTTCCCACTTAGAATTATATTTCCAGGTATGCAGTTACCTGGAATTTTATATTATATTTCCAGGTATGCAGTTACCTACACAATTTTTAATGATCTGAAATACCCTACAGAGTGCTATTTGCCCTATTTGATGGTCTGCATGCACTGATGGAGTACATGTAGGTTTCAGAGTCTATTGATCACTGTGGTCTTTCCAAGGACTATGTCCATTTTCTATGTAAGTCAAAGACAAGTTATGTTCAGAAGTGAAACTCATGTTTTTGTTCTGTGATTCAGTGCGCAATCCCAAACTTTGAATTAGTAATTACCTTTATCTTCAGTTATGAAAGCGCTATAATTAACTCTGCTGCCTGTCAAATCACCACTGGGGCTCCAGTCATCATCAACCAACCTTTTAGGA
>NW_015230276.1:0-772 GCF_001447785.1 Gekko japonicus | reverse complement strand
CCTTATATCTCTTCCAAGTTATGTGAGCCCAACCTCAATTTGCAGTCTCAGGGCTTCAGTGGGACATTTTACACCGATTGAGTCATGTACTGTATCTCTTGCATTTTCTTTTTTCTTTTTAGCCTCACAGCTTTCCATGTAGCTGTCCGCTACTGAAATGCCTTGTGCCTTTGATGGAATGAGCTCTCAACTACCAATGTTTGCACGACCAAAAATTCATATCTCTTTAAAGTGCTACATAACTCTTCTGTGATCATCTGTATTGTAATTTTTGCAAGAACTGTAGCTGGACTGAAATTATCTGTATTTGCTGAATTTTGATAACCTTCATATCACTTGCCCTCCTCTCCCTTTCTGTGTAGACATTTGCTAAACACCTCCTAGAAGAAGGGAGCAATGAAAAATGCTCCTGCCCGTAGAATAATTTTTAAGCGCATTTTGTAACATCGGAGGTGGTCTTAATGACTCTGGAGGCCGTGGGCCAGGATCACTGAATCACTGAAAAAACTACCACAGCCTCACTGAAACTACCACTTTGCTGGGGTTTACCCTTGGAGGCCAAACAAGAGATGACCCTCACTGAACCACTGAAACGACCACTTTGCTGGAGCTACCCTTTGAAGGCCAAACAAGAGATGACCCTTGCCCCGTGAAAGGTGAGCAGGAGCTGCTGCCACCTCCAGAAGCTGGATATATGAGCCCCAGATGTGGCAGGTGCAATGGTTGCCCTCATGGTGGACCCATCTACTCTAGCCCCAGATTGGGCAGATGT
>NW_015230275.1:0-772 GCF_001447785.1 Gekko japonicus | reverse complement strand
GTCCTGAGTGACGTAGTAAACCAGCATCTGAGTATACCAACTCAAACTGCAAGAAAGAAGTTATGTGTTGGAATGCTCCTCCAAAAACAGAGGGGGGGGGAAATCCCTCGGTGATGTCAGTGAGAACTAGGTCCATGTTTCCATTCAGTTCATACATAATTAAATCTTCTTTCTGGCAGCAAGCAGGTTCAGGTCTGAGGTGTGGACAAACGGCATTTGTAGCACTGGAGCTTCACGGCAGTTCCCAGCGGTGGGGGTGTGGATAGTCTGACATCTCCCACATCTTTATCAAGGTGTTATTCAGGAAAACTCATTTCTGACATGGGGCTCATCCAAACAGAGCTGTTAGCGAAACAAGACTACTTTATTTATTTAAAACATTTTTATCCCGTAGCAACCCTTTATACTCAAGGAGGCTAACAAAGCAACAACACGTTGCCTGGACACAAAAACGTCACAATAATCCACTACCAAGATGAAGACAACGCACAGGTTAACATGCATGGATTAAAAAGAAAAACATCCAGATCAGTCAAGAAGTTTACTCTCCATCAAATATCCTCTGAAATAAAACTTTGCCCCATGCCTTCCTGAAAGCCATGAGTGAAATCAGCCTCTGCATCCGTTCTGGCAAGCCATTCCATTGGACTGGACTTACCAGAGAGAAAACCTGTCATGTAATAGTTAACTCAGGGCCAATTCTAAGAAAGGACTCTACAAGTAGAAGGATGTCTGAAGCAAGCTTTTTTGTGGTGGTACTCACCAATACTGA
>NW_015230274.1:0-772 GCF_001447785.1 Gekko japonicus | reverse complement strand
CCCCCCCCTGCTCTTTGGAGGAAGGGTGGGATAGAAGTGTCGTAAATGGATAGATAGAGCCAAAAGGCTGCACAGATCACCCAAAACCTGTTCCAAACAGCTGGCTGTCCTGCTCCACCCTCCTGCTTCTGGCTTCTGAGACTGGCCAGGCTTTAGTTGCATACTCTTAAACCAGTTCTGGCAATAATGAGGGCTAAATACTTGTCTCTTTGCTTCGTTCTGAACTTCGCATCCTGAGAATTAAATTCTGCACTTGCATGCTATGACTGCAGAATACTCTAAGATGTGCTGTCCAGACAGCAGTTCATAGAATGTATCGGATGCTTCCGGATTCTACCTGCGCTGAACCAGACTGTAACCCTTGTGCTCCTAGAACGTCCCTTCCTCCTCCACCATCCTGCCACAGAGCCACGATTCTCAGAGTTCTTTTTGGAGAGTGTGCAAAACCATGGCAGCTAAAGCTATTAAGCAGCGTAGATTATCTATAGTTGTTTGTTTTTGTTGCATGTAAACCATGTTGTTGGTGGCATTAATTGTGAACTGTTGCTGTTGTTCCTCCCAGGTGAACTGCAGCCATGGCAGGTGCTGACACAATGACGGCAAGCACAGCAGCCAACGTGAGCAACAAGCCTAAAATCAGGGTCTGCAAATCTATCGAGAGGTGAATCATGTCTTCAATGCGTTGTTTTTCTCTCTAAGCTGAGCAGGGAAAAAACAGTCTCTCTAGCTCTTAATCATGCTTCTAAAATATGATAGCCGATTATCTTATAGG
>NW_015230273.1:0-772 GCF_001447785.1 Gekko japonicus | reverse complement strand
CCTCCACTCCTGACAGACCCTCCTCCACTGCCCACTTGTAAGAGACACCCTTGGCCATGATGGCTCAGATGCACTTTCGAGTGGAGCCAAAGTAATCCAGCACTGCAGAATAGACATGTCCATCCAGGTGGCATATCCCAGGACAGAAACTCACTCTGCCACCATACACCAGAAGGCATGGTTGTGGGATGTAGCAGAGCTGGTCCTGGCAGTCACAAGGACAACACTGACATGCTCCACCACCAACTTGTACAGGCCTTTTCAGCCTCGGTCAGTTTCGTCTGGTGGTGGTCATCACTGCTTCCAGATGTTGGTGTGGACATGCCACCCACATGTTGGGGAATGCAGAGGCAGGGTGAGGCACCATGGAAGCCACAGATCCTCTGGTCCTGCCCCAATACCAATGTCCTCATGATGGGCATCAGCCAGCATGAGGAGGCCATGAGTGCAGCAGAGCAATCTGCTGGGAGAGAGGATAGGTAGGGGGGGGCACCAGCCGGCTGTGGGCACAAGGGGTCAACCCACCTTGTCCATAATAAATGCAGCCACCTCCTTCCACAGGCCCTAGCCAGCTGTCCTGGTATAGTGCTTTCTCCTGTCTCTGCTGCTTCTGCTTGTGGTGTGGCACATCCACTTACTGCCAGCACTCTTTGTGGGGGTGACACAGTGATGGCAGAGAAGGCACCATGCCCACAGTGACAACTAAGTCCTGTGACAACCAAGTCATTTTCACAGACCTCATAGCCAAGTTCCTGGGCAGCATCCATGACAC
>NW_015230272.1:0-819 GCF_001447785.1 Gekko japonicus | reverse complement strand
CTGGCACCCTCCCCCCCACTCTCCTTCTCCTCTGACCATTTTACTTCCCCACACACACACACACACAACTGCGAGGCGATCACAGGCCGGAAATGGAAGGAAACGATCATTTTCGCCATTTGATTTCTTAATTATTGTAAGGTAAAGGTAAAGGTTCCCTTGCTCGAAAGCCAGTCGAATCCGACTCTAGGGTTGCGGTGCTCATCTCCGTTTCAAAGCCGAAGAGCCAGCGCTGTCCGAAGACGTTTCCGTGGTCATGTGGCCAGCATGACTAAACGCCAAGGCGCACGGAACGCTGTTCCCTTCTCACCGAAGCGGTACCTATTTATCTACTTGCAATGTCTTGCTTTCGAACTGTTAGGTTGGCAGGAACTGGAACTAGAGACGGGAGCTCACTCCGTCTTGCAGCACCCGGGTCTCGAACTGCTGAACTACTGACCTTCCACAGCCTGCAGTTCAGCGTCTTAACCACTTGAGCCACCACAGCTCCTCTTATTTAATGTACCAATGCCAATACGGTGCACATTTATTTTATAGTTTTAATGTTTTCACTATGTTGTATGTCACCCAGAGCCCTACAATGGTAGGGACTGGCCGATTCATAGACGTTACATAATAAATGAAAATCAATAAATCCACTGGCCCTCTGTCACTTCCAGAAGGGGCAGGAAAACATCATTTGTCATGCCAGCGGAAGTGACGGGCCTGCTGCTCCAGGAGGCCTGCCCAAATTCTGAGGTGTGCCCTTTCAAATGTATTGATTTCATTTCAGGATTTGGGGGAGGGCAGTCTTTTCCTTATCCTGGATTTGTGGGGAGT
>NW_015230271.1:0-772 GCF_001447785.1 Gekko japonicus | reverse complement strand
TATAGCACTGCAGCAGTACAAACCATGTGGGCAGCGAGAACAGGGGAGGCCGAGATGAACTGGACTCATAACCTTTTCCTTGAACTGCTCTCCTTCAAGGATAGGTTATCTTGATCATTTCAGTATATGCTCAGGTTTGGTTTTGGAACAACAACAGTTTTGGTTATCCAGGGTAATTAAATTTTGAGAGAGGGTAATAAGGGAAGTATGAAGTAGCTGATTCTCCTGCAACGGTCAGCAGTTTTCCATACTACTGACCATGGTATACCTCTCTTGCTTGAGTGGGGCTAGGGAAGTACTACATTGCAGTGGCTTGGTCTTGCCTGGAGGATAATTCTCAAAAGTTGGTGCTGGGGGACTGCTGTTCCCATGAAACCTCTGGGAGTTATGAAAATTGATATTGTTATTGTTAGTATGCAGACAATATAAAGCTTTATTTCTCCTTTTTATTTGATCAGGTTCATGAGTGATATCTCAGAATGCTTCAGCTGTAAGTGTGTGAATAAATTTAAGGTCCATATAGATATGATGGGATGGAGTCAGTAGATCAGCCACCTGGGGAAGCACCTCTTCTGGATGGGAGTGTGTACTCCCTGAAAGACCAGGTTGTGGGTTGGTGGGAGATGAACCAGCGTTGCTTCTGGAATCCCAGGTAGCTGTTGTTGTGGAGCCCTTTAATGGTTACCAGCTATTCTACTCCCACAACACAGAATTGTTGACTTCAAGCTTAGGCATACTGTGTGTCAGGATGCCTTTAAAGAGAAACTTCAGT
>NW_015230270.1:0-777 GCF_001447785.1 Gekko japonicus | reverse complement strand
CAGTGGTCCCTCCAGTCCAACACTCTTGTTTCACATAGTGCCTGAAACCCAGGGGCCATCAGGAGGTCCACCAGTGGGGCCAGAACTCCAGAAGCCCTCCCACTGTGGCCCCCCGAGAGCCAAGAATGCAGAGCACTGCTGCCCCAGACAGAGTGCTTCGTCTATTCCTTGTGGCAAAGAGCCTTGAGATGGGGTACATCTAACGCTCTGTGAGCTCAGGTTGCCAATCTGCAGCTGGGGCCTGGAGATCCCCTGGAATTACAACTGGTCTCCAGACTATAGGGGTCCGTTCCCCTAGAGAAAAAGGCTGGTTGGAGGGTGGGCCCCATGGTGTTATACCCCACCAAGGTCCCTCCCTTTCAAACCCCACCCTCCCCAGACTCCAGCCCCCAAATCTCCAGGAATTTCTCATCCTGGAGTTGGCAGTCTTGCCATGAACAGCAACACGAGCTTAGTGTTTTATGGAGGCGTGGTTTTTAGGTGTAAGATGAGCATGGTTAATGGAAGGACCGGGAGCTCGTGGGAATTTGGAGGCTGACTAGACATCTTCTTGCACGTGCGGACAACCAGTACAGGTATTGCACCACCGGTATTTGTTTCGATATCCTTGTGAATGTATTTCTCCAATGGAGCCAGTTCACACCTTCTGCTAGGCCCTGCGTACAGACATTGTAATGCATAAACCAGTGTCCACTCCACAAGGTTTTATAGAACAGAGTTCACTTTTTAAAATATGAAACGTTGGGGACGGTCACACGCGCCGGATAAAACAGGGGG
>NW_015230269.1:0-772 GCF_001447785.1 Gekko japonicus | reverse complement strand
TGTATCCCCACATCGGCATTATACTTACACCATGATACTATATAAATGAGTTACTACATTATTCCAGGTATAGAAAACAACACTGAACATTGCAAGAATTAGACTGTTATATTAAATTTGTTATGTGTTGCTTGTCTATGCTCCACCCTTCCTCTGAAAGACTCAGAGTGGCACAACAGTCTCCTAACAGCATTGAGCAGTAGGTCAGTCTGAGAAATGGCCACTTGCCCAAGGTCATCCATTGGGCTTCACAGTTAAATGGGGTTTTGGTCTTCTGTTTCCATTCTTTATTTTCTTTTCTAGGGGAGATTTTCATAGACATTTCCCCTGTTTGGGTGGTAGATCAAATATTAAGGAGGCTTGGTTAGAGACCAAGAATGTATCCTAGAATGTATTTTATATGCAGGCAGTCCCAGGCTCAGTCCCTGGGGTCTTCAGCTAAAAGGTCCTTGGGTAACTGTGCTAGGAAACATCTCAATTTGTGCCCTTGCAGAGCCACTGCCAGTAACAGTAGACTTCACTGAGCTAGAGGTTCTGATTCAGCATACATCTCCTTCATATCTTTTTAAGAGATTGGGCCATCACTCATTGTCAGCATGTGCGTGCTTTGTAAGCAGAATATTCCAGGTTCAGTTGCTGGTATCTCCAGGTAAAGCATCTTGAGTTTAGGGCTAGAAATGGTCCCACTCTGAGTCTGCAGGGAGCCACATTGGGGATAATGGCTAGATGGCTCAGTGATCTAACCTGCTATAAAGCATCTTTATATGTTTGT
>NW_015230268.1:0-772 GCF_001447785.1 Gekko japonicus | reverse complement strand
CCAAATCGCTGGGATTAACCTCCCACCAACTACAGTCAACCACGGACGCTCAGCCTTGCGGAACTGCTTGTCCGCAGCCATACCTGACTGAACGTCAACGGCCTAGGCAGCGTGGTATGCACTCTCGCTCCTCGACACTACGCTTCTCCCGTTCTGGGGATTCTCAATAGGAAGTTTCCCCTCTCTTTACCATCGTACGTCTACGTTATGTTCAGAGGTTTGGTTTGTTTTCAAAAATAATAAAGGTGGCTTGTTTTTTGAGCTCAAATTCAGTCCACCTGTGTCATTGAGGTGCTTACCTCACGTGCACAAAAGGATGCTTTGTTCATAGAGGTTCAAACACTCTTGCCTGAAGGGTGCTATAGAGGTACACCCTGGTCAGGGAGAGAACTGTGTTTTTTTCTTTATTCTACTTGCTTCTTCATTAAGGAGGAGGAGGAGGGTGGTCTGAGACCCATCTTGTTTTTCAAAGAATGGATTAGTGCCTTACCTTAGACAGCACACGTGTGCAATATACGCGTATTTAGTTGATTGGTTGCTGGTCTTTTATCTAAGTCCTAGCATTTATTCCTAGAACGGATTTAATTCACACTACAGGCTACTACACATGAGACCATTACACAGCTGGGTTATAAGAGGATACACCTCTGAGGCAAACTTCCACGGGAAATCTGATCCATCCCAGGTCCGATCCTGGGTTCACTTGATTAGTAAAAATTGGATTGTAATGCGTCCCAGGAGTTCCCTTTCGCACCCACACTAACCGACATGC
>NW_015230267.1:0-772 GCF_001447785.1 Gekko japonicus | reverse complement strand
GGGGGGGCTTCTTTCTGGAGATCTCTGCACCAGAGCTGGATGAAGTCCGCAATGAGATTAAAAATAACGTTCAGGACATCCTACAGGAAACCGTCTTTTTTGTGTGTTCCAGTGGGTCTTTTTACACAAAGTAGCAAAGTCTTCATGGGTTAGGTTTTATAGCAGTGCACAGTAATCTACCTGGCCTTGGAGGGTTCTTGTCTTGTTAGTGACACGATTCCCTCTCTGCAGGACCCCAACTTCTGCAAGCCCATTAATGTCAGAAATAGGGATACTATCAGAGAGGGAAGGCGGACCTGATCAATTCCCACGGGTGCCGTCTTACAGGGCTGGCCCACCAGGAGAAGTAACTACGCCCTTCTCTCCTCCAGGTGGCCTCCCTCTTTCAAACATTACTGGAGCCGGAGGAGTGTGAAGCCTGACTATACGGAAGCAGTAACCGCCAAGTTACGTTGAAGAGCTGCTTCACACAGTTGGCGACAGTAAGACTTTTGTGGACGCGGAGAGAGGTTATATGTTTGACATCCAGCGGGGCCCTTCTCTTTGGAGTACGCGGCTCGTACGTGGCTGGAAGTTTCTCGGCAGAAGAGGATTCGAACATGCAACCTCTCTCGCCACAGGAAGTGCTGCAGGGTCCAGGGAAAGCATCTCAGGTTGGTCCTGCTGCCTGTCTAGAACAGGCCTTGGATATGGACTGAGAGTTAGGAGGGACGGGACGCCACGGGCACAATCCCCTATCGCTTGTTTTTGTTGTTGTTGTTGTTGTTTTTTG
>NW_015230266.1:0-772 GCF_001447785.1 Gekko japonicus | reverse complement strand
CTCAACATTTTTATGATAATCTGAATTTATCAGATATTCCCAGTCCTGTAAAAACAGAAAGATAATTTGGGATAATCATGTATCCTGAATTGTGTGTACTAGTTTGTCCTTTAAGAAAAAGAAAATTCAAACCAGTGAATTATAAATAATTTTCCCAAATGACTCCAAAAGGTTCTTGAAAGAGTCATATTAAAATGAACCACTTTATTTAAAAAGACTCGTGGACTGTTAAAAATAACATCATGTATTAGATTTTAGAGGCAAGGGCTAGCTTCCTCAGACATGAGATGCTACTTCATCAGAATCTAAAGATTCTCTAACCCACTTAAGGAGACAAACAATCCTATATCTGACTTCCCCAAGAATGCCATCCAGAGCCAGTGGTGTCTTGGTGTTTAATTTGTCATTTAATCCTAGACCTTCATCTCATCACTTCTATGTGATTTGGCTCGTCAAAGAACACCAATGAAAACAGTGGCTTCAGTCCACAAGCCTAGAGAAACAACATCTCCTAAATGGGATGATTTTGTAGTCTATACAATGTCAGGAATCACTAATTAATTAATTCTCTCCTTACTTCATCAGATCCTGTCTCTGAGGGCCGGGCTTTCTTTGGAGCAATAACCGGAGAAAGGGACCCTTCGAAATCAAGCTAAAGTGAAAAAGAAAGAAAATAATTGTAAGGACAACTGAATTTCATTTTTTAAAAACCCCAATCATGGAAACAAATCTGTAAAACGACAAGGTGACATGCAGCACTTCCACACACAGT
>NW_015230265.1:0-772 GCF_001447785.1 Gekko japonicus | reverse complement strand
GATCTTGCTTTTTTAGCATTTTCTTCCAACAATCTGGATAAATTATATGGATTGGCCAACAGATATTGGTCAATTACTCGTCATAGTTTGCTGGAATTAAGGGCAGGATGCACATTCATCCCTTTTCCTTATGTGTGTTGACAGTGGGACATAACCTCTGCTTGTACTGCCATGTGAATGCACTTGAGGATCCTTCAAGAGCTAACTAGCATTTTCTGTGTCAGGAGGCAATCTATAGTATCCGTATCTTATCAAGAGGTTGTGTAAAAGAACACAAAAGCATAGGAATTTATGAGAAGCTGTATTACCTGACAGAGTCCAAATCCAGACACAAATACAGCTACAATGAGCAACACAGTGCTGGGCGCTCATATAATATACCAGACTTTGTGGGCTGATTTTTCCTGTAGTTGGCTGCAGCATGAAAATGTGTGCTCCATAAATTTCACTAAAGTGAACTGGAGGGAGAGATGTACCACAGGTAGTCCATCATTTAAAATATGCACCACAAAATATTAAAGGAAGTGTTGCCTGATCTGTTGGTATTCAAAAAGAGAGGATCATAACCCTGAGAGAAAGGATGCAAACTACAGCTTGGGAAGCAAGAGTCACAAGGGTCTATAAAAGGCATGGATCAAAGGTTCAAATGTGCACAGTTTAAAAAAATGAAGGCATTTTTAGAATGGCCTAAGTATAATTCTTGCAAAGATTATATCAGGCATATAACCCACCGGGAAAAATTTATAGCCTTGTATATATATTCCCCCCCCCC
>NW_015230264.1:0-772 GCF_001447785.1 Gekko japonicus | reverse complement strand
TATTTCTGCTAGCTTGGATGCTTCTTGCCTGGGAAATGCACCATCTGATTGGGAAAGCCAGAGCCCTGAGGTGCAGGGGAGAACCATGGTGAGGGAAATGCATACTGTGCATGCTCAGAGAGAGACTTCTTTTTGTTTAATCGCAGCCTCTATACATTGCAGTGACAATCCGGTGAGACTTGGCGTCATGAGCTTCATTGCATGACTTTGTGTGCGATGATGGGGTGACTTGGCCTCATTTCCCCCTTAGGGATGTTGTGAGGATTTCGAAAAACATTATAATAAGGCAAAGCCAGGCATTCGGGCTCCTGGATCGCCCGTACTGCCGCCGGTATGCATCATTCCATGCGGAAGACGCTCCGAGGCCGGAGCTCCAGATCTGTAGCCCACGCCCTCTGCATGTCTGGATCTCTGTTGATGCCGGAGCGGGTCCCTCGGCGAAGGTACTGTTCCCTCGGCCTGCCCTTATTGGGTTGCTTCTTTCGTTGTCCTTTCTCCTGGCGGAGGACTCCTTTCCCCCGCAGTTGCAGCTGGCCCTTTAAAAAAAGGTTTTGGAAAAGTTTGCTCTCCTCGTCCACCACCCCCTCCCCGATCGCCTGCCACTGTGCCCCAAGAACAGGTGCTGGGTGCCAGACCTCATGCTGACTGACAGATGTTGGAGGGGGGGGTGCGGTTGCCAGGGCAACAGCACAAGCCCCTCCCACAGGGAGCCCTGGGCAGTTGCAGGATCTGGTTACACAACTTCAGACCATTCACTGGTATCACTGGGGGG
>NW_015230263.1:0-772 GCF_001447785.1 Gekko japonicus | reverse complement strand
ATTCTAAAACACCATCCTGATGCTTTTCTTAGACCATGTCCAAGTGGCCTAGTAATGCTACTGATGGTAGGACACACAAATGGCTTCCTATGTTGTTTTGCTCCCATATTGTTTAGGACCTTGACGGCAATCATGCTGCTCATGTGACATGAATTAAGCCACAGTCAGCTTAGTAAATTCCCCAATGCATTAAAGAAATGCAATAGTGGTAATGATCAAACAGGCAGATGAGAATAACTACAAAACAAAAGTGGTGGTATCCAACTATTCCATTGATGGTAGTGCTTTTCATGACTGTAGGGGGCTTTCTGCCAGCATAAGGAGCTTTCCAGCACTGTAAGAAACCTCTTCTACCAGTGCAAAGCCCTTTGGCCTGGAATGAAGTCCATGGATGCAACCCAGTGTTGCTAACTTATCTCACCTTAAACTAAATACAGTATAAAGTTTAAAAGTTCAAAATGACTTCATTAATTAATTACATTATCCTTTCTTCCTTCCTCATGGCTAGAGTCAGTCACAGCTGGTGCCACAGCTAAGGGCCTGATGCAAGCTGGCAGAGACTCTTTCTCCATTCCATCTCTCACAATGCCTCAGGTGCTCTTTTTGATGTGTTCAAAGTGCCCAGGAAAATGGTGTATTCAGGATGTCTGACATAATACCAGGAACAGTATCCAGAGCAACAGGATAGGTGGGGGGCAGCAGTGGTGATAGATCCCAGCCTCAGCATGGGAGAGAGGAGGAGGCGAAGAAGAAGAGTTAGATTTATACCCTG
>NW_015230262.1:0-772 GCF_001447785.1 Gekko japonicus | reverse complement strand
TGGATTGAAAGTGGATTATTTCGTGCGTGACTGCAGCCAAAAACAATCTTGCTGCCCGGTGAATTTACCACACAATTCCTCTCTCTCTGCAGCTCAGCTCTTTGAGTATTCCATAGTGTCCCGAAGACCCCCGACGATGCAATGAAATCACGTGGTTCCGCCGCTAGAGTGAGCAATGTACCAACACCCCCATCAAAGTAGACACATTATGACAGGATTTGAGGGGGGGAGCGCATGGGATAGGATGCCTCCCAATTAATAAATTCTGAGTGGTGTCGTGCCGTTACCTTTGATGATGGTGACGCCGAGAAACCCAACAAATTATTTCCGCCGAAGAAGTCATCCATTGTAATAGACAGCAGGGGTTTCGAACAAGCAAGAGTTGGTAGGGAAACAGAATTGAAATCACATCGCCTTGTAATGCATGCAAATGATATGCATCTCTGCACCACTGCATGTAAAAAGAAAATCAATCCACTCATCAGGCTGTCTCATTATCCTCGATGATACCGGCAACCTACCCTGAAAAGGAGGACTCCCAAGGGTCAGCCACTTTGCTGGCTTGAGAGAAAAGGCTTGTGTGATTTGCTAATCTTGGTCAACAAGTAATCGGGTTCTGTTCTGAAGCTTTAAAACAACCTTCCAAGGGCCATTATCCTCAAGTTTCTCTTTGGAGGTTAACTGCAATAATGGAAAGGTGCCAGGCTGTTGTAATAAGTATAAATCTGACGTGGGAAATTAAAAACAAAGAGCAAAGAATAATTTTTTTAAA
>NW_015230261.1:0-772 GCF_001447785.1 Gekko japonicus | reverse complement strand
AAATGCGAAAAATAAATAAATAAATATTGCATGGCTTTGGAGTGTTATCGTGGTTTACGTTTACCTTTCATGTCTGCAGATACCAGCGCATTTTTAATATTTAATGAAGCCCACAAAGTTTGTGTCATTGCACGCTCTTCAGACTTCATCACTACCAGTGCCTGTGATCATACGAACGAGGCCCAAAAATTCAGATGGATTTCCGGACATCAGTTAATGAGTGTCTCTCTGAAGCTATGTTTTGGAGTGGCTTCAAAGACAGAGTGGACGCCAGTTACCCTGTACCCATGTGATTCAACTAGTGCATTACAAAGATGGGAATGCAAAAATGACACACTTTTTGCCATCCAAGGAGCAGATCTGCATTTTAATTATGGAAACAGAAATGAAAAAAATATTGTGCTGTTCAAGGGATCAGGCGTCTGGAGTCGGTGGAAGGTCTATGGAACAACAGATGATTTATGCTCCCGGGGCTATGAAGGTAAATACTTGTTTACTGTTCTTATTAGTTCAATTATTGTATGAGGCAGGAAAACAAAGTCTCATCCTGGAGTCTGCTTTGTCTAGGTGGTAAGGGAGATTTCACTACACAGCAAATACATTTGTGTACTAAAATGGTTATTTACATGTACATCTTTCTCAGAACCATCCACAAGTACTTACAGCAGGGGTAGCCAACCTTATTGAGCAAGCAGGCAATTTTGTAATTTTGAGAAAGGGTAGCGGGGTAGGCATAACCACAAAATGGTGGTTACAAATTACAAAAATAGCT
>NW_015230260.1:0-772 GCF_001447785.1 Gekko japonicus | reverse complement strand
TCTTATGACCACCACCTCACCTCACTTCATTGTAGAACTAGCCTTGTTTCCAGTAGTTGTGGGTTATAATGTAAGTTTAGACTGATCAGCACTCAGCTTCATAATTTTCAAGGTCCTGGACAGATGATTCTAAATTCCTTCCCAGTAGGAATTCTACCTGAAATATGCCAGTGTGATTTGAGTCGCCCATGTCATGAAATACAACTGTGTGCATATTCTTTTCACCGATTTTCCATTGGTCTACCCCCAAATTTTTAAGGAGTGCACACACTGTATGTTTTAATATTATAGCAGTGCTATAGACATATGACTTCACACTTCAAACTAGGCAAGGATAAATATATATTAAGATGCCCCTCGTGGTGCACATTCACACAAACAGACAATGCAAATGCATCATCAGAAACATGTGGAATGGAACTAAATACAGAATAGAGTGACTTCCGTCCGCCCCTACAATGTATCAGGCTGGATCCTACAAAACACAAGCAGAAGACTGCACATATGGATATGGAGCTTTGACACTCTCCCCTTCCCTTTAATCTCCAAAATCTGATTCTAGTGGTCAGGAGAGCTCTGTGGACAACATTCTACAGGGCATAGGAGTTACCATACCATGAAGAAAGGGAGTTTAGAGAAATAATCCAACTTTCCTTTTTCACTATCGCAAAATCTTCTGTTAGTGAAAGCTCTGCAGTTGGAAGTGATAATTGTGAATATTGCCCAGTAAATCCACAATACAAAATAAATTAGCATGTGTGTTCTATGGCTT
>NW_015230259.1:0-772 GCF_001447785.1 Gekko japonicus | reverse complement strand
TTGCTTTATACCAAACAAAAGTGTCACAGTATCATGTGTTTCTTAATATCAAGAATCTATCACTGTAATATCTTCATTACTTAGAGAGTGCAAGTGTTTTTATACCTCACAGAAAGTGCTTATTATTTCTTTATTTTATTTATAGTCTGCTTTTCTTGCCAGGCCTCAAGGCAGATTACACAGCAATCTGGTATGAACACATTTATACTGACATTTCAAAAAATGAGGTGGGTTAAAGATACAAATGAAATTATTTTTCTAAATTGGATTTACACCTACCCCATCGCTTGGGCTTGAGACAGGTAGTAGGGTGTTGATTATTCTGCTCTCTGTTCCTTATCCCTAATTGCCTAAAGTCTGTTTAAATAAAAATGTCTTGGCTTTCAGAGATCTCCAGAGGAAAAGAACTCCGAAGTATGCCTTGATTTGGCTCACAGATGACTTAAGAGTAGACAGTATTCTTATCTGTCTTAAAGGTATTTATTTGTTTATAGAATTTATATAGCACCTCTCCAGCAACCACTTGAGGTGGCCCACAAGTAGCAATAATACAATAAATGAATAAAAATAACAGGGGTATAAAACCAGCATAAAACATCAATTGAACATGCTAAAGTGATCCTCGTAAAACAGTCTTCCAGCTAGAAGTGGACCATAAAATAGCTTTAAAAAGATAAAACCAGTTAGTAAAAATATGGGATTGGAGAAATATTTTGGACTAGCACCTAAAACAAAGAGAGGCAGGTGACAGGGGAGCCTCAAGAGAGAGGGC
>NW_015230258.1:0-772 GCF_001447785.1 Gekko japonicus | reverse complement strand
TTTCAGCTTTCTGCTTTGCAAATCCTTCCGAGCAATCTGGTCTCAACACTGTAACGGAATTATTATGTGCTAACGCTCTCTTAAAATTGTTAAACCCGTTTGTTTACCGTTCTTTGTTCTTTCTTCCAGTCCCATCTTTCTGCAGCCAGAGCCTCCTGTCAGGAACCTTTCCACCCATCAATGCACTGCCAATGGTGAGTACCTTTACATGCTATTAAGTCTGTTTAGTGTTTGAAGTGTTCTAAAATAAAATAAAAATCTGTAACTTCGTTTTTTTCAAAAGAAGACACGAGCAGACTTCTTGGCAAGGGCATTTTAGAAATTGTAACTAATGATGTTGGCAAATATTGTGGTGTACTTTTTGGTATCAGTGAATTTGACAGCCAAGTTTGACATCTGTGTAAAGTCGGTAGTTGTTCCTACATTCCCTTCTGGCGAAACTGAAGTATTAGTGTACTGATAGCCTCAAAGCAGTACATTCTGTCATTCACACCAGGATTTACAGAACTTCTTGTATGTTTGTGTGGGTGTGTGTTTCCAGTTCCACGGTGTGCAAGTTGGGCAAGCCCAGGGTGAAGATGGGTGCATGGCACAGAAACTTTCCCCCCTAATAAATATTCTCCGCAACTTAAAAAAGCCACTCTTGAATCTATACAAACTTTAAACCGTATCGGACCTTTTTATATTTCCAAAAAAGCTATAGCAATGTTGTTAACGCATGTCAAAGAATCAATCCTCTACTTAAAAAAAAAAAGGACTTGGGTCTTTTGGC
>NW_015230257.1:0-772 GCF_001447785.1 Gekko japonicus | reverse complement strand
CTGTATTTATAGTTTGACACAAGCGCTAAAAAAAGTTTCCCAGTGACTTTAGTATATAGAAAAATGAATTTATGTATACAATAACGCACACATATTTAAGTAGCTGGTTGGTCTTAAACTAAAACAGTAGATTTTTGTCTGTTGCAAGGTAAATATTCAATCCATGTACCTTCAGTAGTACTGAGAATACAACTGCTTCTTATCCCATGTACATATTTTTGTATATATTCTGAGGTATATCTTTGCTTTTCAATTTCAGAGACTTGAGAATGAAGAAATCAAGAAAGTGTCAATTTTGTTGAATATTCTTCAGAAACATGGTAAAAATATCAACATATTAGGTGAAGTTGGATATCCAGCCATGATAAAATATGATCTTATCCAAAAGATAAGTATATGATATAGGAAAATAATTCTTCGGAACAATTAGGACAAAATGAATATTTTAATTACATTTAATTTCTACCAAAACACATTATTTATTAAGATTTATATCCCACTCTGCTGCTTCAGGGCTCTTTATTGTTAACATAAAAATAAACTGAATACCTATGTGATTCATTGATTCAGTCCTATTTTCAGTTGCTGTGCAGGGCATTTTCAGTCATAAAGAGAAAAATCCACAAATCCGTTATAGTTCCATTGCAATCCCCAGTGCTACAATCTCAAGATCTGTCTAGGGACACTTAACTTAGAATGTGATGCAAATCTCCCATCCCTTTCTGTGGTGGTCTTGAACAGCATAAAGCAGAGGTGTCAAACGCATTTGTTA
>NW_015230256.1:0-772 GCF_001447785.1 Gekko japonicus | reverse complement strand
GGTGAGGCAGGTGGCAACCAGAGACACCTTTTTCAGTAGGGGCACCTTGCTGGGATGTCATTCCCCTTCAGGCTGACCTGGCACGTACACTACTGTCCTTTAGGCACCAGGTCAAAATATTTGTTCATGCAGGCTTTTAATTAAGGCTTTTTAAATACCATTTTAATGTGCTTTTAGTTTGAAAACATATTTTAAGCTCAATGGTCTGTTTTTATGCTGTGGCTTGGTCTATAATGCTGGATTGTAATAACTTTTGATGGTTTGTTTCTATTATGCTTGTTTTTGTAAGCTGCCTCAGGCAGGTTCTCCCTGGAGAGGTGGCATAGAAAACCTCCTAGCTGATCTTTTCTTGAGATGCTTGCATCTCCCTGACTCTGGGACTTTCTGCATACATCAGCTCTACCACTGATTAGGTTCCATTTACTGTGTTAACGGAACATGAGAATTAAATCAAGGTGCTTTGTTTTCATTGTGTTCCTTGCCCTTAAGAAGGCAGTTTGACACACTGTGTACACTGAATATAGAGCAGCTCCTGCACTTAGTGGTCCACAATGTTCTTTTCATAGCAGAAGACAGATAAATATACCACTCAATTAGAGATGCTTGAATACTAATGACAAATAATAGATCCTATGAATATTTCATCCATTGATGCTGAATAAATTAATTGAACAATTGTCTCCATTATTACATTAGCTTCTAGATCACATATAAATGATTGACTAATTGTTCATCTGCCATTGAACAATTTTGTTGTTGTTCAGTCGCACAG
>NW_015230255.1:0-772 GCF_001447785.1 Gekko japonicus | reverse complement strand
GAGAAGGACGCATGCAGCCCGTGTGTTCTGCGTGGCAGTGGAGGATGAGAACGGGGCGGGGGGCTGAGCCAGTGCCCAGACGCTCAGTGGGGCGGTGCCTTCCTTGCGTGCAGATCGAAGGGGAAAGATCTCGGGTAGCCCAACTGGGATAGGCCCCTCTTTGCATCCAGGATTGAGCCATGACTTGTCAAGTTAAAGGACCTCTGGTGTTGGGGAGAGGAGGGGCTCTCTCCAGCTGTGGGTTTGCTGGGAATGGCCTTTCTCTGCCCAAGACCCCAGAGAGCTGTGGCCAAATCAGAGCCGGGGTAGCCAGGCTGAGGGCCGGACTCTGCTTGCCACACATGAGAGGCAACGGCTTTGCAGGCTGGGCTCGCAAGGGGAGGTGGTTTTGTTGACGCAGAGCTGAAGGAGGGGGGAGATCCTGTCCACCACCACCCGTCATGCCTGACCTGCGGCTTCCCATCCTGCCCTGCAGGGATCACGCTGGCCATGGCCCTGCGGCCCTACAAAATGACCTACCGCCAGGTCAAGTACTTCTCCTTCCCCGGGGAGCTGCTCATGCGGATGCTGCAGATGCTGGTCCTGCCGCTCATCGTGTCCAGCCTCATCACAGGTCAGCTGCTTGTGGGCAGGGCAGGGCGGGGCTGCCATGGGCGGGAGGGACCAACCAGGGCTTGACGGGTATCCTGGCAGCAGGCGGAGGCTGCAGGGTTGTTAGGAGCCTTCTAGTCCAGGGGGCCGTTTACCTCTGCATGGCTTTTGTAAAGGGAAG
>NW_015230254.1:0-772 GCF_001447785.1 Gekko japonicus | reverse complement strand
CAGTCAGCGTCGAATTTGAGTAGAGAACATAGTCATGTACTGTGTGTTATTCATTTACATTTCTTTGGATGCATCCAAATGATGAAAAGGTGGCCAGTGCTGTCTAGTTCTCTGCATATTATTCTATGGAAAGGGCTTTGCCTCTGTTCAGCTAATGTACTCAGGACAGAATGTATCCACAGCCTACTTGTACAAAGATCAGTATATGTTCTATGTCAATATATGAACATGCTCCAGTGTTCACCTTTATTCTAGAGTGGAACGAATCCTCCTTTCTAGGACAGGTGGAAGCATGGGTAAAACACTGCTGAGGGCACTGCTTTGTTAATAAGCATCCTGCTCAGAAGACCAGTTCTTCTGGGAGGAGGAATTACACCTGCTCTTTCTTCCTTTAACTTTTTTCTTGTTTTGTTTTCATATGTTGTTGTGAGACTTTTCATCACCCATTTCCTTTACTGGTGTTCCCAGTTTCCATTGTTTGTTTTGCACCATTTTTGTGCCACCTGCCATGCTTAGGCAACAGAAGCAAAAAGAGGCCATCACTTTCAATTACAGTAACTCTTGTGAACTCTTCTTATAACTATTGTCAGTGGGGAAAAGGTAGTTTCATCTCAAGTTGGAGGAGAGGGCAAACTTATGCTAGAAATGAGGATTCTCAAATTGAAACAGTGTGCTTGTGAAATTTGGTAACATTCCTTCTTTCTCATGGCCTTTTAAATTGCTCATTTATCCTAGATTATAATCCCCTGGACTTGCTGTTTTTGTTCAGAAG
>NW_015230253.1:0-772 GCF_001447785.1 Gekko japonicus | reverse complement strand
TATAAAATTTTTAAAGTTACCAATAGGGAAATAATGATGTTGTGCAACAGAAGCCATGCAACACAGTATCATGGTATTGTGTATGTCACAAATGGCACAGAGAAATCAATGAAAACATTTTCAAAAGTTACTTTTGGGTGACTTCTCCAAACCTAGAGGCAATTGCTCAGGGATTAAATATAGCCCATAAGAGCAAAAAAGTCCAGAAGCTATACATTTGTTATTCACATAAATATCATTTTACACAAGTAGCTAGAAGCAAATGCCAGCTGCTGTTTTGAATCTGCATCTCTCCTTCCTAAGCCTTAAAGCTTCTTGAGCAACACAAGTTAGGCCACCATCAGCACCAAGATTGGTGCGTTACACAGCGAGCTCTGTGATGATAAAGTACATTTTGTCCTCTCATTTGAACGCCTAAGCCTGAAGAGTAATCTAGTGTAACTCAAACTAATACAACTTTTTTTAGTACTTACAGATGGGCCAGCAGAAATTATTTCATGTGTCCTGTGCCTTTCCTTCAACATTTAGGGCAGGACTGCAAACAAGACCTTTGGCTTAGCTGCAGCTCCCTTTCCGTAATATCTGTAACTCCATGGGAGAATCCCTGTTTTATGTACCCTACTCCCATTTCCCTGGGGAAATAGGAGAGTGCCAGTCTTATGTTCTGCATTTCTTCTCTTCCCCTCCCTTCACAGATGACAACAAAGAAGCATATTTTCTCTTCCCCCCCCTTTCATTCATGCAGTGTCAGCCTGGGGAAACTTTCACAGGT
>NW_015230252.1:0-772 GCF_001447785.1 Gekko japonicus | reverse complement strand
ATTAGAGTCGGCGCACTTAACCACTACAAAAAACTGGCCAAGTACTCAGAAGTTGTGTAGACACACAGCTGACTTCAGAAACCAAGTCCCTGTTGGCAGCTCTCATTTGACACCCACATGGGTCTTCTTGCTTGGCTCTGCCTCTGTGCTGGCCTAGTTGGTGGCAAGTGTCAATTCCAGGGTCATGGGCAGCAGCCCATCACGGGGATTTTGGAGCCAGCGACAAGGGGGCAGTGCAAAGGTCAGAGCTGGACAAATCAGAAACCCAGACAGTTCAGATTTGTGAGAGAAGGTTCAAGGTTGCAGAGAAGATCGGAAGGAAGCTGCTGGGAGCTCTCTACTCTGGCACATTTTTATCCTCCCCCTTTTCCAAACTCAGGGTGGAATATGCGGTTCTCTCTGTCTCTATTTTATCCCAAGATCCTAGTCTAACGCTCTAAACCACCCTCCCACCCGGATCAGGAGCTGAGACGCCCAACAGTAAGCAAAGAGCTGAGATCAGAAGACCAGCAAGGGTCAATGAGCAGAAGAAGCAAACAGATGACTTGCTAGAAGGACCTCTGACCAGGCAAGAACTACAAGGCTTACAGGAGGCTTTAAAATGGATGCCTTCTCCAACCTGGGGCTAGTTATATATTTTGCCTTTGATTTCAGTTCTCTGTTTTTCGCTGTTGGTTTTCTACACTTGTTTATACAGCGGACACATGCTCTTTTATTGCACGCAATGTACACATCACCAATGCTCCCTAAGCGGTGGAGTCTTGTGAGCAAA
>NW_015230251.1:0-772 GCF_001447785.1 Gekko japonicus | reverse complement strand
CTCTCATCAGGCAAGGGCCACATTGCTGAGCTCCTCTATTTGGCCGGGTGGGCTGGACAAGGATCGGGGTTGGTGACGGTGGCAGAAGTGATTTTCTGCGTCATTGTCATCATCCTGAGGTGGCGGCTAGTGGTAGCTCTTGAACAGTGTCATTGTTTTGAAATGGCGGTGAGTGGCTTGGTGGCAGCAAGAAGCATGGCGGCGATGAGAGGCTTCAGGGGAGGCAGCATTGCAGGCAGCAGGTGGCAGGCAGCAGTAGTGGGAGCAGAGTGGTGGTGGCACGAGGCAGCATCCAAGGTCACTGTAGTGACAATGGCCTTGTGGGTGCAATAGACAATGGGCGAGCATAGCGGCTCCAACAGCCACAGCCAGCGGCCACAGCTGCCGGCCAGGCCCAGGCAGCAGTTTTAAGGGGCTGGCCTAGGCATTTAGCTCCAGTACCTGGTAGAGCACCCCGGGTGTTCTAGGGGGATGATCTGGGCCAGTAGGTTCCTGGGCTTATGGGGTGGGGCTGTTGGTGATTTTGGGGGATGGCTGTTTGGGCCTCCTCTCATTAAGGTTTCCCCCAACCTTTTTCCTTAGCCCAACCTCTGCTTCTCCTCATGGTATTTGGGCTGCTTGATGGTGGGCTTGGCCTGGCCACAGTAGGGTTGGTTGGGTTGGTTTCAGCACTGTGTACTCAGATGTGGGCTGCCCAAGCTAGCCAGATCTCATCAGAGTCTGGGAGCTAAGCATGACCAGTTCTGGTTAGTATTTGGTTGGGAGACCACCA